>NC_053026.1:134081096-134272469 GCF_003073215.2 Triticum urartu
CAATCTGAAGCAAGGCTCTTTGTCTGTCTATGACTACAACAAGTTGTTCCAGAAGCTTGCCCGCTTTGCCAAGCAGGACGTCCCTGATGAGAAGAGCATGATATATCAGTTCAGGAGTGGTCTCAGAGAAGATATTCAGCTCGCTCTTGTTCTCTATGAGCCCTTGAGGTACGATGAGTTCTACAACATGGCACTGAAGCAAGAGGCTGCTCAGTTGAGGTGTGATGCTTCCAAGAAGCGAGTCAGAGATGTTACTCCTTCTTCCTCTACTCAAGTGGCCAAGCAGCAGAAGTTTTGGCTTCCTCCTCCTCCGTTCCGTCAGCCGTATCAGCAGAAGAGCAAAGGTGGTAGTGGTTCTTCCCACCCCCCCAACCCTGGCTTTCAGAACAAGACTTCGTCTCAAGCTCCAAGATCGAGTGCTCCGTATCGCCGTCCGCTTTCAGAGGTCACGTGCAACAAGTGCCAACAGAAGAGTCACTATGCCAACAAGTGTTTCAACCAGAGGCGTCTTCCTCCTCCTCCTGTCAGATCGGCAAGTACAGTTGTGGTCAAGCATAACCCCAAGCATGCCAAGGTCAATTTGATGAATGCAGCTCAGGCAGAGGACTCGTCAGATGTGACCATGGGTAACCTTCCTGTTAATGATATTCCTGCAAAAGTTCTTTTTGACACAGGTGCATCGCACTGTTTCATCTCGAGACCGTTTTCATCTAAGCATGGTTTTCCTTTGCAAATTTTGCCTAGTCCTTTAGCAGTTGTCTCTCCCGGTAAGCGCATGTAGGCTAACTCCATTGTTCCGGATGTTACTATCACTTTGGGTGACTACAAGTTTCTATCTTCTCCAACGGTTCTCAGTGACTCGGATATTGATCTTATTCTCGGGATGGATTGGCTTTCTAAGCACAAGGCTCAGCTTGATTGTGCAGCCAGGCAGATTCAATTGACTCATTCGTCTGAGGATGTAATTGTCTTTGCCGCTCGTGATGATACTATCCGTCTGTTTTCTCTCAATGAGAAGGGTGAATTGGATGCCATCTCTCAAATTCCAGTCGTTTGCGAATATCAAGACGTCTTTCCAGAAGAGCTTCCAGGAATGCCTCCGCACCGGCCAGTTGAATTCGTTATTGATCTTGAGCCTGGCGCGGAACCTGTGTGCAAACGTCCTTACAAGCTCGGACCTGAAGAGTTGAAAGAGCTGAAGAAGCAACTTGATATGCAAGAAAAAATGGGTCTTACCCGGCCTAGTTCTTCTCCGTGGGGTTGTGGTGTTCTTTTTGTGAACAAGAAGGATGGAACGGACTGACTTTGTGTTGATTACCGTCCAATGAATAAGAAGACCATCAAGAACAAATACCCACTTCCCAACATCAATGAGCTATTCGAACAACTCAAAGGTGCCCAAGTATTCTCCAAGCTTGATCTCCGTATGGGTTATCACCAGATTCGCATTCGTGAAGAAGATATTCCCAAGACAGCATTCAGAACAAGCTTTGGTTCATATGAATACACTGTCATGTCTTCTGGCCTTGCCAACGCTCCTCCGACGTTCTCTCGCATGATGAACTTCATCATCAATGCCTACACCAATGACTTCGTTTTGGTCTATCTCGACGACATTCTGGTTTTCTCCAAGAATAAGGAAGATCATGCCAAGCACTTGCGTTTGGTTCTCGATAAGCTCAGGGAACATCAGTTCTACGCCAAGTTCTCCAAGTGTGAATTTTGGCTCGATGAGGTTCTTTATCTTGGTCATATCATCTCTGCCAAGGGCATTGCCGTGAATCCTGAGAAGGTGTCTGCAATTGTGAATTGGGAACCTCCTCAGAACGTGAAGCAACTCCGCAGTTTTCTCGGTCTCGCAAGCTATTGCCGAAGATTCGTTGAAAACTTTTCTAAGATCGCGAAGCCTCTCTCTAATCTTCTCCAGAAGCACGTCAAGTACGTTTGGTCTCCCAAGTGTGATATTGCTTTCAACACTTTGAAAGAGAAGTTGATCACTGCTCCAGTTCTGACTCCGCCTGATGAATCCAAGCCGTACGAGGTCTTTTGTGATGCCTCTCTCCAAGGTCTTGGCGCAGTATTGATGCAAGAGAAGAAAGTTGTTGCTTATACATCTCGCCAGTTGAAGCCTAATGAGAAGAACTACCCCACTCATGATCTCGAGTTGGCGGCAGTTGTGCATGCTCTTTTCACTTGGAGACATCTTCTATTGGGAAGAAAAGTGGACATTTTCACTGATCACAAGAGTCTCAAGTACATCTTCACTCAGCCTAATCTCAACCTCAGGCAAACTCGTTGGGTCGAAATAATTCAAGAGTATAATCCGAGTATTGAGTATACTCCAGGCAAGGCCAATGTGATTGCTGACGCTTTGAGCAGAAAGGCCTACTGCAACAGTCTGATTCTCAAGCCTTATCAACCCGAGCTTTGTGAAGCTTTCCACAAACTTAATCTGCAAGTTGTTCCTCAAGGTTTCCTCGCCAACCTTCAAGTCTCTCCTACCTTAGAAGACCAGATTCGCCAAGCCCAGCTTCTTGATGCTATGGTGAAAAAGGTGAAGATTGGGATTGCCAAGAGTCAGCCCAAGTACAAGTGCTACCGCCTTGATGACAAGGACACTCTCTTCTTCGAGGATCGTATTGTTGTGCCCAAAGGTGACCTCCGTAAAGTGATCATGAACGAGGCTCACAATTCTCTCCTCTCCATCCACCCTGGGAGCACGAAGATGTATCAGGACCTTAAGCAAGCTTATTGGTGGACTCGAATGAAGCGCGAGATCGCTCAATTCGTGAATGAATGTGATGTCTGCAGAAGAGTGAAGGAAGAACACCAAAGGCCAGCAGGTCTCCTCCAACCTCTTGCCATTCCAGAATGGAAGTTTGACCACATTGAGATGGACTTCGTGACTGGGTTTCCAAAGTCCAAGCGTGGCAATGATGCTATATTCGTTGTCATCGACAAACTCACCAAAGTGGCTCATTTTCTGCCTATCAAAGAGTCGATCACTGCAGCTCAATTGGCAGAACTCTATACCTCTCGTATTGTCTCTCTGCACGGTAATCCTCAAGTGATCTCTTCAGACCGTGGCAGCATCTTTACCTCGAAGTTTCGGGATTCTTTCCAGAAGGCCATGGGCACCAACATCCGCTTCAGCACAGCTTTCCATCCTCAAACAAGCGGTCAAGTCGAGCGTGTCAACCAGATTCTTGAAGATATGCTCAGGGCTTGTGTGATCTCCTTCGGCATGAAGTGGGAGGATTGTCTTCCTTATGCTGAATTCTCCTACAACAACAGTTTTCAAGCAAGTTCGGGCAAGGCCCCTTTTGAAATTCTGTATGGCAGGAAGTGCCGTACCCCTCTCAACTGGTCTGAAACCGGTGAACGTCAGCTTTTGGGTAATGACTTAGTCACAGAGGCAGAAGAAATGTGCAAAGTCATTCGTGATAACCTCAAAGCAGCCCAATCCCGCCAGAAGAGCTACTATGATAGTAAGCACCGTGATTTGGCTTTCAAGATCGGAGATCATGTTTACCTCCGTGTCTCTCCTATGAAAGGTACTCGTCGCTTCGGTATCAAAGGGAAGCTTGCCCCTGGATACGTGGGACCTTTCAAGATTGTCAGCAAGAGAGGCGACCTCGCCTATCAACTCGAGCTTCCTTCAAACTTTGCAAATGTTCATGATGTGTTCCATGTCTCTCAGCTTCGAAAGTGCTTCAAGACACCTGACCGCACCGTCAACTTTGAGGACATTGAGCTCCAAGAAGATCTCTCTTATCGTGAGCACCCAGTTGCTATTCTTGAAGAGACTGAACGCAAGACTCGCAACAAGTCAATCAAATTTCTCAAAGTCAAGTGGTCACACCATTCCGAACGTGAAGCTACCTGGGAATGCGAGGATCACCTCCGTTCTGAGTACCCGGCGTTCTTTCAGTCCTAGATCTCGGGACGAGATCCTTTCGTAGTGGTGGAGTGTTCTAACACCTCGGATGTAACTTTCCATATTTGTACTCCAACTCTTGCCGTTTCCGGTGTTAAGTTATTTTATTTTCTCGGGTTCGGGTCTTTGTCTCCGTGTGTTGTTGTCTTGGTCATGCCTCTCATATCATGTCATCATGTGCATTGCATTTGCATACGTGTTCGTCTCATGCATTCGAGCATTTTCCCCGTTGTCCGTTTTGCATTCCGGCGCTTCGTTCTCCTCCGGTGGTCTTTTCTAGATTTCTTTCGTGTGTGGGGATTAAACATTTCCGGATTGGACCGAGACTTGCCAAGTGGCCTTGGTTTACTACCGGTAGACCGCCTGTCAAGTTTCGTACCATTTGGACTTCGTTTGATACTCCAACGGTTAACCGAGGGACCGAAAAGGCCTTGTGTGTGTTGCAGCCCAACACCCCTCCAATTTGGCCCAAAACCCACCAAACTCTGCTCCATGTCCTAGAGCGTTCGATCACGATCGCGTGGCCGAAAACCGCACCTCAGTTGGACTCTCCTAGCTCCCTCTATGCCTATATATACACCCCCATTCGAAATTCCCGGATCCTCTCCCCCCTAACCCTAGATCCGCCGCCGCCGGACAAAATCTGCCGGGCCGGACATGTCCGACCCGAGCCCCTCCGCCACGTGTCCGCCTCCCACTGGCCGCCGCCGCCGCCCCACATCACCGCGCCGCCAGCCCGCGAAGCCCGAGACGAGCCCTCCCCGGCCTGCATCGCCCCGCCGCCGCCTACCGCCAGCCGCCGCCCTCCTCTTCGCGCCCGGCCGCCCGAGGCACCGGAGCCGCCGCGCGCCGCTTGCCGCCGGCTGGCCGCCGCCCGAGCCGCCGCAGGAGCCCGCCGCGTCGCTCCTAGCTCCGGCCGCCGCGGGGCCCTGCGCCGCCGCCCCGGTCACCGGCGACCTCGCCTCCGCCGGCCTCGTCCTCGCCGGCCGCCGTCCTTGCCCCGCCGTGCTACAGTGCACGCCGCTGTGAACAGTGCCCCGGCCGCGCCTCGGTTTCCGTGCAACCCTAGATCTGGGTTGTTTTTTTTCTCTAAGTCATTAAATTTTCAGTCCAAGTTGCTCTGTTCGAGGCTCCATAACTTTGCGTCCGTTGCTCCGATTCATGCATATAGCATATCAAAATGTTCATCTCAGAGAGTACATAATTTCATTACATTGCATCATTTTCATTAGAGTCCATCTTGATGCCCGAAATGCTGTTAGAAGGAGGCTTCGTGAGTTAATTGTCAGATCTGCTAGTTCATCTTAGACATTTGTCATTTTTGCCATGATTAATGTGTGCATGCTATGCCCGTGAGTTCTTCATATATTTTGTTAAGGATTTTGTCTTCTTTCTAGAGGTGAAACCCATGCATTTTTGTGATGTGTGTGGTGACTTGTGCAAGCTTGCAAAGTGAGGCACCCGGTAAATCTGTTTTTAGGGACAGTAGTTTTCACTAAGTCTGGGATTATTTAGTTCATGATGCCATATGTCCATGCTGTTTCCTAGTGATCCGTGCCTCTTTTGAGGATGATCAGTAAAGGAGTTTTGTTAATCTTGTTATGCTCTATCCATCCATGTCTTTGTTTGCAATTATGGAGCACTCTAGCTTGAGTCAATCGAGCTCTACTTTTGCTTCATTGTGAATCTGGGCAGATCGTCAACTAGTTTGCGATTTTGCCGATGTTATTGTAGTTGATCCGTGCATGCTATGCCATTGTTCTTGCCATGTCTAGCTTGTATTTTGTGCCTTATTTATGGGTGTATGCTTTCCTTGCCATGACTGGCACCGTAGTGAGTTCATCGAGCTCGTTTACATGCCTTCGTGAGTTATATTTCAGCATGTCCCAGTTTTCACCAAGTCTGAAAACTGATTATGTTTTTGCTATGTTCGTGTGCTTGTTAGTATATTTTGTGATCCCTTTTGGCTCAAGGTCACTAAGGGACTTTTGTTAAGATTGTTGAGTAGCTCCATGCCATGTCTTTATTTGTCATGTTCAGGTCCTGTAGCATGTTGTTTTGATGCTCCGAAGAGGGCTTCATGATCTGAAATTTCAGACAAGTGTTAATATCACTAAGTCTGAGATCTGTTTTGCATTTGCGTTTTTGCCATGCTTGTTTGAACCTCATAATGGATGATTTGGCCGTAGCTCAGTGCTAGACTTTTGTTAAGCATCTTGTGTGAATCCCTGCCATGTATTTTTTTGTCATGTTTGGTGGCTGTAGCATGTTCATTTCGTTGCATTTAGATGCCTACTTGCTGTAAATCGCAGACCGCTGTCATTCTTAAATCGCTTGCCATTTCCAAACCGTAACTCCGATTCCGGCGTTCTTTATATCGTTTTCAAGCGATTTCATCCCATCTTTCCAAAGGCACACTTGGATTTCCAAGTTGAGGCCAGGTTCATGAATTTCCTATCATATCCTGCATTTTGCATCCCGCATCGCATCCCGCATAGCATGTCATCATTGCATCTTTTTGTTTGAGTTTGCACGTGGTTGATTGTATCCTTGTTGCTTGTTTGTCGTGTTTGGGTAGAGCCGGGAGACGAGTTCGCTAACGAGGAGCCCGTTGAGTTTGCTTTTGAGGATCCAGTCAACTCTGACAACTGTGCAGGCAAGATGATCATACCCTCGAAATCACTACTATCTTTGCTATGCTAGTTTGCTCGCTCTTTTGCTATGCCAATGCTACGATGCCTACCTTTTGCTTGTCAGCCTCCCAATTGCCATGTTGAACCTCTAACACACCATTGTCCTAGCAAACCGTTGATTGGCTATGTTACCGCTTTGCTAAGCCCCTCTTATAGCGTTGCTAGTTGCAGGTGAAGTTTGGAGGCGTTCCTTGTTGGAACATTTATTTACTTGTTGGGATATCATTATATTGCTATGTTATCTTACTGCATCTATATACTTGGTAAAGGGTGGAAGGCTCGGCCTCTCGCCTAGTGTTTTGTTCCACTCTTGCCGCCCTAGTTTCCGTCATATCGGTGTTATGTTCCCGGATTTTTGCGTTCCTTATGCGGTTGGGTTATAATGGGAATCCCTTGATATTTCGCCTTGATTAAAGCTTGTCCAGCAATGCCCAACCTTGGTTTTACCATTTTCCACCTAGCCTTTTCTTCCCTTGGGTTCTGCAGACTCAAGGGTCATCTTATTTTAACCCTCCCGGGCCAGTGCTCCTCTGAGTGTTGGTCCACCTGTCAGCTGCCGGTGGCCACCAGGGGCAACTCTGGGCTGGCCTACCCGTACCTAAGACAATCTGAGTGTGCCCTGAGAAAGAGATATGTGCAGCTCCTATCGGGATTTGTCGGCACATTCGGGCGGTGTTGCTGGTCTTGTTTTAACCTGTCGAAGTGTCTTGAGTTACCGAGATACCGAGTCTGATCAGAACGTCTTGGGAGGAGGTCTATTCCTTCGTTGACCGTGAGAGCTTGTCATGGGCTAAGTTGGGACTCCCCTGCAGGGATTGAACTTTCGAAAGACGTGCCCGCGGTTATGGGCAGATGGGAATTTGTTAATGTCCGGTTGTAGACAACTTGAAACTTAATTAATTAAAATGAATCAACTGAGTGTGTTACCGTGATGGCTTCTTCTCGGCAGAGTCCGGGAAGTGGACACGATGTTGGATTAATGTTTGCGCAGGTTGTTCTCTAGCTTCTCGCTCGTGCCTTGCCTCCTCTTCTCGCTCTCTTTTGCGAATAAGTTAGCCACCATACTTGCTAGTCGCTTGCTGTAGCTCCACTCATATTTTACCTTGCCACGCCTATAAGCTTAAATAGTCTTGATCGCGAGAGTGCGAGATTGCTGAGTCCCCGTGGCTCACAGATTACTATTACACCAGATGCAGGGCCTGATGATTCCGCTCCAGGAGACGCGTATGAGCTCAAGTGGGAGTTCTACGAAGACTCTCAACGATACTATGTTTCCTTTCCCGATGATCAGTAGTGGTGCCCTGTTGGGGTGATTGGGATCGTGTCGCATGTTGGGTTCTCTTTTATTTTGGCGCCGTAGTCGGGCCATGAGTGTTTGGATGATGTAATGTTATTTATGTTCTTGATTGACGTGGCGAGTGTAAGCCAACTATGTTCTACCCTTTATTATTCATATTACATGGGATGTTGTGAAGATTGCCTAACTTGCGACATATGCCTTCAATGCGATTATGTCTCTAAGTCGTGCCTCGATACGTGGGAGCTATAGTCGCATCGAGGGTGTTACAGACTGATACGTTGTCCTCTCACTCTCCCGGAGATCAAGGAGCGCCAAACAAGCTCCTGTCCTGAGATAAGGACTCGTCCACGACTAGTCAATCTCGCCATAGAGGTTAGTTATATAGACTCAGATATCTTTCCTCCATTACATTGTGTGTGCAGCCATCGATGATTACAATGCTAACGAGGATTGGTGTTGCAGGCTACTCTTCAGAATGTGACGCCCTCGATTTGACCGTACACTAATCATACACACAAACGTGTACGATCAAGATCAGGGACTCACGGGAAGATATCACAACACAACTCTTCAAATAAAATAAGTCATACAAGCATCATATTACAAGCCAGGGGCCTCGAAGGCTCGAATACAAGAGCTCAATCATAGACGAGTCAGTGGAAGCAACAATATCTGAGCACAGACATAAGTTAAACAAGTTTGCCTTAAGAAGGCTAGCACAAACTGGGATACATATCGAAAGAGGCGCAGGCCTCCTGCCTGGGATCCTCCTAAACTACTCCTGGTCGTCGTCAGCGGGCTGCACATAGTACTAGGCACCTCCCGAGTAGTAGTAGTCGTCGTCGATGGTGGCATCTGGCTCCTGGGCTCCAACGTCTGGTTGCAGCAATCGGGTATAGAAAGGGGAAAAAGAGGGAGCAAAGCAACCGTGAGTACACATCCAAAGTACTCGCAAGCAAGGAGCTACACTACATATGTATGCATTGGTATCAAATGGAATAAGGGGTATCATATGTGGACTGAACTGCAGAATGCCGGAATAAGAGGGGGATAGCTAGTCCTTTCGAAGACTACGCTTCTGGTAACCTCCATCTTGCAGCAGAAGAAGAGAGTAGATGGTAAGTTCACCAAGTAACATCGCATAGCATAATCCTAACCGATGATCCTCCCCTCGTCGCCTTGTGAGAGAGCGACCACCGGTTGTATCCGGTTCTAGTTGTCATAAGGTCAAGGTACAACTCCAAGTCGTCCTGTTACCGAAGGTCACGGCTATTCGAATAGATTAACTTCCCTGTAGGGGTGCACCACATTTCCCAACACGCTCGATCCCCTTTGTCCGGACACACTTTTCTGGGTCATGCCCGGCCTCGGAAGATCAACACGTCACAGCCCTACCTAGGCACAACAGAGAGGTCAGCACACCGGTCTAAATCCTATGGCGCAGGGGTCTGGGCCCATCGCCCTTTGCACACCTGCACGTTGCGAACTCGGCCGGAAGCAGACCTAGCCTAGCAGGCGTTCCAGTCCATCCGGCGCACGCCGCTCAGTCGCTGACGTCACGAAGGCTTCGGCTGATACCACGACATCGAGTGCCCATAACTGTCCCCGCGTAGATGGTTAGTGCGTATAGGCCAGTGGCCAGACTCAGATCAAATACCAAGATCTCGTTAAACGTGTTATCTTGAAATAACCGCGAATGCCGACCAGGGCCAAGCCCACCTCTCTCCTAGGTGGTCTCAACCTGCCCTGTCGCTTCGCCACAAAGATCCACACAGAGGGCCGTCGGGAAAGTAAGTCCTTCCAGCCCCCAATTCGTGAATCAACTGCGGGTACTCCTCGAGCCAACCCGACTTTAGTCATCACATGTATCATGTATAAAGTATATAGTATATACCCGTGATCACCTCCCGAGTGATCACGGCCTGATAGTATAGCATGGCAGACGGACAAGAATGTAGGGCCACTGATGATAAACTAGCATCCTATACTAAGCATTAGGATTGCAGGTAAAGGTAACAACAGTAGTAGAAAGGACAGACTATGCATTAGGATAGGATTAACGGAAAGCAGTAACATACTACACTACTCTAATGCAAGTAGTATAGAGGAGAGTAGGCGATATCTGGTGATCAAGGGGGGGGGGGCCAGCGGCAGAGGCACCAACCAGCATGGCTGGGCTCGCACGCGCGGTCGCTCGCATCAAAGCGTCGGCGGCCAGCTCGCCAGGGAGGGGAAGAAGCAGGGCACGGCCCCGGATCTGGCAGCCAGCGGCGAGGCACGCGGGCGCGGGATGGACGCGGCAATCGCAGGGCAGCGGCGACGCGGGGTCAGCGGGGGCGCGGCGGCGCTAGGCGGCAGCCAGACTGGGTAGAGCAGCAGTTGCAGAAGCAGCGGCGCGGCAAGGGGAGGCGTGGTCACGCGCGCGAGGTGCCGCAGGGGAGGCGCGACCAGGGCTGTGGCGAGCGAGCGTGGGGCACGCGGCGTAGCCGACAACGGTGGGGGCGCTTGGTCGGGGCGACCTCGGCGAGTAGTGGCGGACGCGGACGGGGGAGGCACGGGAAGGTAGCGAGCGGACATGGACGGGGCACTCGCGAGCAGCAGCGTGCGCGCGAGGTAGGGGCGTGGCCCGGGGCGTGTCAAGGACAGCCAGGGGCGCGACGACCGGAGCTCCGGCGATCCGGACATGGCGACGTAGCGCGGGGCGGCGGCTAACGGCGATGGAACGGGGCAGGAAAAGGGGGATCCGAACGAGGGGCTCACCGCGAAGCTGTAGACGTGCTCGGGGAGGGTCGGGGTGGACCGGAGAGGTGGCTATGACTGTGAGGTTGTGGCAGCTGAACAGAGGAGACAACGATGAAGTCGGCAACACAGCGTCCCGACTCGAGCTGGTGCCCTGAACGGACGAAGACAGCCTCGGCGGACCTCCTGGGCGTGCTTCCGCACGCCGGAGATGTCGATGGCCGCGAAAACGACGGCGAGGTAGCGGTGATCGCACAAGCTCGCGAGCTCGAATTCGAGCCAGAGAGAAGGGGGGCGATGGGGAATCGAGGGGGGAAAGCAAGAGGGCACTCTAGGGTTTCCATTCGACGTTTTTGTAGGGCTCGGGAGGGGCACGTGGTGGCCATCCGGCCATGGTGGCCGTGGATGGCCTCCACGCCATGGCCACTGCCTCCTCTGTACGCTTAGGTGGAAGAAAGGCCAGGGTGGGCTGGGCCAGATACACTGTAGTTGTAGAGGGCCCATCTGTACGGTAGGTTTAAGTCTTTCGTTCCTTTTTATTTTTTTATTTTTTTATTTTCTAGTTTTCTTTTATTAGTCATTGTTTTGCCATTTAAGTTAATAACAACTGACTTCCGTAGCCCTTGAAATTCTACACATAAATACTAGACACTATATCAAGACCACACACAAGCTTTGGTAAAATTTGAAAAAGCCTAAACATTTATTTAAACTGAAATGGATCAATTAACCGTTGCTAGCTCAGTTTTAATTAGGTTAGGGAAATATTAGTAATTCAAACAATGTTGGTTTATTCATGATAATTAGTTAATGAATCTTTGCAACACCACCAACATTTTTATTTGACAGTTTGAAGAAATAAGAATTTGACATGTTATTTGAAATTTGAATTTGACTCGGTTTTTATCAAGTGGCAAAATGTCTTTAACAGAACATGATTACATGGCACATTAGGGTGAGGTTACTGTAGCTTAATTATCGGGGCGTCAGACAGAAAGAGAGAGCGACACCTAGGTGCTTCTGCAGGAGAGGGACCGGGTGGCGGCGGAGAAGGAGTTACTGGCGGAGGAGAAGATGGCTAGGTTGTTGGAGGATGAGAGGGCACAGAATGAGGCGGCTCACTGGGCCATGTACGAGCTCCTCGTGGTAAGTTTCTTCTGCATATTAGCCGAATCATGCATGTAATGTTCGTTTCATTACTAACTAATATGACTCACTCATCAAAACCAAATGTGCAGTCTATGTGCGAGAAGACCGGTCAGACCGCTCCGCTGATGCTAGTCATTACTGTGGAGGGAACTCTGAGTTTCATTTGAATTACTAGTCTTAACATTTGAGTGTCATCATGCTAATGAGACATTGCAAATGATCTTTGGTGCAGCAGAACTCCCGAGCCACATCGCACACCCCTTCTCTAGGGCAACCTTCTCCAGGTGAAGGCCAGAGCAACCCCAATGCTTCACCTCCATGATGACGATGACGGTAAGTTTTCTCTAGTGTTTTGCTTAACAATGCATACTTAGCTTCGTACATGCTAGTTATCCCTATTATGCCGCATACTTAGCTTATTTTCCCCAAAAAAGACATACTTAGCTAAGTATCCTCCAAAATGACATAATTAGCTTAGTTAGTTCATTTATGACATAATTAGCTTAGTTACGTTTGTTATGACATAATAACCTTGGTTAGCTCATAAATGTCATATACTTAGCTTATTTTCCTCCAAAATGACATAATAAGCCAAGTTAGCTATAAAATAACCTATACTTACCTAAGTTAGCTCAAAAATAGCATAATTACCTAGGTTAGCACAAAAATGACCTATACTTACCTTATTTTCCTCCAAATTTACATAATAAGCTTAGTTAGCTCAAAATGGCACAATTGCCTAAGTTAACTCAATAATGACCTATACTTACCTTATTTTCCTTCAAAATGACATAATAAGCTTAGTTAGCTCTAAAATGACATAATTACCTAAATTAGCTCTAAAATGACACAAATAAGGAATAAGAAGGAGAAAAACAAGGAAGAGGAGAAAAAGAAAGAATAGAAGAAGAAAGAGAAGAAAAAGAAAGAATAAAAGAAGAAGAATGAGAAGGAAAAGGATAAAAAGATAGAAGAGAAGAAGAAAGATGAGAAAAATAGAGAAGAAGAAAATATATTCTTATTCTTCCTTTTTCTCTTCTTTCTTTTTCTCCATCTTCTACTCCTTCTTATTCTTATTCTTCTTTCTTTCTTTCTTCTTCTTCTTCTTCTTCTTCTTCTTCTTCTTCTTCTTCTTTCTTTCTTTCTTTCTTTACGTATGGATGAACTCTGTGAAACTATGTATGTATTGGATCTTTTAATATCCTATGTGTTATCTTGTTCAATATTTCACAATGATGTTGGATACATGGCCTATGCTTCAACTTGAAACTATATATATATCATATATGTGTTTTGAAAATGCAGGGAAATAACAGAAAACAGACAAAATAGTGGCAATACAGGCACTTTGCCGTCGACCAACGGGCGGCAAAGGCCTTTGCCGTCGGTAGGCAGACGACAACGGTGCCACATGGTAGCAAGCTGTGCAACCTGGGAGCACTAGGTCTGACCTATTTGGTCATTCTACCGTCAACTGGCACACAATAAAGAAAATACAGGCAGACGACAAAGATAGAGCAGGAGTGACGTGTGCCACAGGTAAGCTGATGTGATCCAGCAGACGACAAAGGAAAGTGTACGTCTGCTGTTAGCTGGCAGACGACAAAGTCTGTTGTTAGCCACCTAATTGGGCTAACAGCTATACGTTGTTGTCCAGGAGCTTTGCCGTCAGCTTGGCCAGGAAGACTGACGACAAACATCTTTTCTGTCCGTTGTGCTTCTGCCGACGACAAAGTAGCTCATTACCGTGACTTTCAGTGCTGAAAATGGGGCCGTCGGCCAGCAGACGACAAAGGTGTTTGTGGCAGATGGCAAAGTAGTTGATTCCTGTAGTGCAAAGCCTTCATGATTAATTTATTTTACCACTTCTTGATAGTCCGATGCTACAAAGACTTTTGTTAAATGCAGATCCTCAGCCATAGCAAGTGCTTCATGACATGCATACGCCTTTAGCATTGTAGGGTCAACCATACTTTGGATGACAACCGTCGATACCCCCATAAACAATCCTTGTTCATCTCTAGCAACTACTGTAATAACTTTAATATTTGATAATTTGTCCACAACCCCATCCACATTAATTTTTGCAAGTCCTTGTGGTGGTGGATCCATGGTAGCTTAGCTTGTCGTCGTGCTTAACTCCTTGTTTCTTCTCGGGGTACCAGAGATCGTAGTTCATCAAGGTACCTTGTTATAAACACGTGAGTTGATAGTGGTGATTGAAACTCCTCATGAATAGCCTGTTGCCTATCCCACCATATAGACAAGTACCTCGACAAATTGCTCTTGGGAAAGAGTGCTACTAAGCGTGAACAACCAAAGTTTGGGGTTTGTGGTTTCATCCGCATATAGAGGCAGAACTGAGTCATCTTCCTTTAAAGCCCAAACACTCTTAGCCATCCAGCAGTCAAGCAAATAATGACCTCATGAATCAATCACAACGCTGCATATGGGGCATGCCAAAGACGTTGCCATCTTTCTTGAGACATGCTCCCGCCCCTTAGAGAGGGAAGGAGCTTGCCAATCTTCATGCAAAAATCCGAAGTTTGAAGGGATATATTTTTTGTCTAAACACACTTCTCTTTATTGATCAAAATTAAGGATCATGAGGATATAATTTATATTTGGTGGGTTAGGAGCCAAAAATGGCGTCCTACTGAAAGTCCTAAAGCATGTCTAGCAAGGCTATGTGCCTCTATGTTGGTCTCACGTCCTTCAAATATGAAGGAACACTTGGTGAACTGGCGTGACGTAGCTTGAATCTCCTTGATGATTGTAGCATATCTCCCTCCTGTATCTCTAAGTATGTCATTGATCACTCCCTGACGATGAGAGGATATTGTCACATGTGATGATGACAAATCATGTGCGAGAGCTAATGCTTCCCAGATCGCCAAGGCTTCGAGTTTGGCCGGGTCGGACACCTCAGAACACACAACTGCAAAAGTCCCCAAGCACTTACCCGTACAGTCCCTGCAAAGAACACTTCCCGTCTTTGGAATTTCTAGATGTGGCACCATTCACTTCAATCTTTGCATAGCCTTGAGCAGGAGGAGACCAACATCGTGGGTATGAGGGGCCTTGGTCTTAAGAACAGAAGGACTCGTCGAACTACACATCTCTAGTTCATGTATATAGTTGCTCACGAATTGATTTGTTGCATGTGGGGATTGGAAAACCTGCTCATGTAATGCCTTGCGCCGGGTGTGCCATGTTGCCCATAAAACGACCAAAATGCTAGTGAAATTCTTGGACTGGAGTATATCCATCAATGAAAAAAGCCATCGGTTTGCATCCGGCTCGTGATTTGCAAAAACAACTTCCTATAGATCCTGATCTTCGAGAGCCCAAATGCACCTAGCCATATTACATTCGAGCAGCGAATAACGCCAAGATTCATCTGATTCGCACAGTCCACAAGCAATTTGAGTAGACATGTTGCGATGATGCAAGAAGTTGCCCTCGGTAAGATTGTTGGGCCAACCTCCATAGAATTTTTTTTAATCTTAGCAGGCACATCTATTTTCCACATCTTTGACCATGCCTTTGTCTTAACCTCGGAATTAGATGTATCCACATGCCCCTCTAGCCACGGATCGCGTCTATTTCATATCAACTAGCATCTGATAGGCCGACCTGACAGAGAAAAGTCTGTTCCTCTTATAAGTCCAGGACCAAAAATCATCAATATTCCTCGTGCACAATGAAATAACGCGAATAACCTCAATATTCATGGGTAGAAACTTCTGAGCCAACCGATCAGTATCCCACTCCGTATTAGTTGTGATGAGCTCATAAACTATATGAGGGGGATTTGCAGCAAGGCAACCAACCGGGCGCATGTCAAAATCTCGTGGGAGCCCGTTTTGTTGCCATACGAGAGTTATTTTTGGTCGTTTCCAATGCGACTAATCAATCCTTGAGTCATTGTATCTCTCCCTTCAAGGATGGATCTCCATAGCTGGGATGGTGAGCTCCCCAACTCCGCTTTCAAAAAATTACAATTCGTGAAGTACTTTGCCTTTAGAAACCTTGCTCTAAGAGACGATAGTTCCATAAGTATCCTCCACGCCTGACACGTCAGAAGTGCCAAATTAAACAACTCTATGTCACGGAAACCGAGGCCAACGCAATGCTTTGGTCTCGTTATAACACTTCGGGACATTTAACTTGGCTTCCTCTTCTCTTCCTTTGATCCCCACCAAAACTTGCGAATGAGAGAGTTGATATGCTCGCGTAAACCACGGGGAAGCTTAAAACACGACATGGAGTACAGCAGGACTTTTTTTTTGAGTAACCAGTTTTGAGGGATACATTTTTTTTTGAGTAACCAGTTTTGAAGGATACATTTTTTTTTTGAGTAACCAGTTTTGAGGGATACATAAATGAAAGTAAGCATACCGGGCCGGATAGGCTACGGTAACCGGCCCAAAGACCATGGGATAATTCTTCTTCTTCTTCTTCCCCTGGGCAGTTGGGCTCCTAGGGTTTGAACGAGCACACGAGCCACCAGCCCACCACCACCACCACCACTATCACCCACCATGAAACGGTCGCCACCACGCGATGACGCGGCGGCGGCGGGCAGCAGCGGAGGAGGAGGGTTCAACAAGGGGAAGGGGAGGTGGGGCGGGAAGAAGCGGAACGAGCAGCGGCTGGGAGGCAGCGGCGGGGCGCTCTCCCTCGCGGCCTTCGCCAACGCCAAGTCCAGGACCACCGGCTACAACCCGGCACTCATCAGTGAGTAACTGCTGCCTTCGTGCCCTGACGCTGGTGCGGAAACCGCACGCGACCTGTCTGTCTGTCTGTTGCGTGTAATGTTTTGCTATAATTTCTCGCCAAGTTGTTTCCTCTACCGGATTGCTGGATAAGATTTTGTCTTGCTTGTCCCCAAATGCTCGAGGGTTTTGATTAATTTTGAATGCCGACTAGTAATTTCGTAGTTACTATGTCTGTGTTACCCTGTTGGAATTACGAGTAAATCTGTTGTTTTAGGACTTCGAGCATAGGAACACAATCTTCTCATTTTGTCTCCTTGGTTTGCTATGTGCTCACTTAGCCTAGTTTGATCATGAATTTTGATGAAAGCTCATCGTAATTTGAGTGCGCTGGGGGAGACGGTCAACCGGGGTTCATCTACATGATTCAGAAACATTGATGAAATTGGAGAAAGAAAGTCGTTCAGACTTGAAGATGTATTAACCTTACTAGAATAGTATTTCCTCATCTAAGTTTTTGTTTTCGTGGACAGTTTTCTCACTGGAAATTTACTATCACAGCCGTTCATGTTCAATTTGGCACCTAACGTATTACTCAAAATGAGTTTCTGTTACCTGATAGCTGAAATCATATAGCGTGCTTAAACATGTTTGAATTCACTCTAGTACTTGCTGCTTAATACAATATCTGTTTCTGGTACTTGCCATGTAAATTTGACCTGTTTGTCAAAGATTTTTTCTTTTGTGTGTGTGTCCATTTCAAATCATATGCCTATATGATATGTGCTGCTTTTCCATCTGGTTATTGCAGTCGTGTTCCTAGTTATCAGCAGAACTGATTTGGTATTAATCATTACTCTCATTTGCAGAGAAGCAGAAGGAGTTCTACAGGAATGCTAAATTGATTAGCAAGTACAAGAAGTCGAAGAAGCACCAAAATCAGTCAAACTATCCTCCACAATTTCCAACCCTTGAGGTAATTCTCCTCGGTACCAACCACCAAGGCTGTTTTATGTTTAAAGTGATAATTTGACCAAAGTGGATAGCGGAAGTTGTGATGGGCTTATATATTCCTTTATTTTTGACAATGAAAACGTGAATAACTTTTAGAGGACAAGGCCACTTATCTTGTTTGTTCTACAAGTGTACAGGTAGTTTTTGTGTCTTGATGCAATTTACATTTACAGGAAGGAGGTGCTGATGCATCGGATGTGCCAAAACCACATGATAAGAGGAAGAAGCGCACTTCACAAAGCTTGAATGTGGAGTACGAGAAGAAACGTGTAGAGGACGAGAAGGCAAAGAAGGAGCGGGATGCGATGATACAGGCCAAGAAGGAGGAGCGAGAGAAGTCTGAAGCGAAGAGAAAGGAGCTTAGGGAGAAGATGTTCAAGAGGACACGATCCGGGCAGCCTGTGATGAAATACAGGATTGAGCATCTCTTGGAGACTGCACTAGAAAGCTCAAACAAGTGAGTTATGATATGTTCTAAGACTAATGCCACACTAATTAAAACAAATCAGTCCAGTGCAGTGATAAGTTTGTATTAGTTGATTTCTGTTGCATCAGTTTATACATCTTGGCAATGCATATTTGGATTTCATTGGAATCTCTAGTCAGGATACTGGTGCTTGGCCCACACTATGTTTCTGTTAGGGCTTCTGGATTGGAGATTGTAGCCATGTTTAGTGGGAGCTTGAGGGTCGGAGAGCACTGTGGGTAGTCTAATCTTAGGCAGAGTTTTAAAAAGCACTAGGCGCTAATTATGCGTTTTCCCACCGCCTTGCTTTTCTGCCCAAAGCTTACGCTAATGTGCAATTAAGCGCCAGGCGTTTTGCTATCGCCTAGAGCCTAGGCGCGCCCTTTTTAACTACATTTGTTAGGGATGACACTAAAATCTGTATTGATAGCTTGAGATCCAGGCTTGCATAGGTCAGCCAAGGTCTCAAGAGATATGGCCTGACGAGGTAGGCCCTCGATACAGATCCTAACCCTGTACGTAGACCAAGGACGACTGCAAGTTCAAGCCCCCCACAAGACAGCCATCAGCCTTGAGGATCTCATTCCTGAGCTCTGTAGAGGTGCAGGTGAGGAAGAATTCGCCCACCACATGTGCATCAACCTGGAGATCAACTTGCTCCGTTTTGTGGATGAGGTGCTACTTCGTCCGGAGGTGGACAAGGAGTTGGCTTGCCTCAACGCTTGAATCTGGGCCACGGATCCTAACAAACTCACTCCAGCAGCCTGGTCGTCCGGCATCTTCCTCGAGCCTGATCTTTGGTTTTGACATCGGCGACTCGTGTTTCCCCGAGGATTCTGAGATCTTACCCTGCTGCAATCTCGTGCCTCTGGATGATTCGGAGCCGCTATTCCTGGCAGATAATCCTTACAGTGGACAGAGTGGGGTCCCCTCGGATGCGTCGGCCGGAAGCATTGGCCCTGTCACATGCACTTTCATATGGGAGCTTGTCGTGAAGGACGGTGCACCGCCTAAGCCGACCATCTTCAACAGGTTGCAGTTCGATGACGATCAAGATGACTACCCCATTGCTTCGCAGCAGACTCGGGCCATTATGCCTAGTGCTGCTAACAGCGAGCAGGTTCAGTCGCAGCAGACTGACAGGATGATCACCGAGGACCCGTCCTTTTAACTTGGACTGCTCCCATCGTAGCCCATCCCAGGACAGGCGTTCCTCGGTGGATCCAATGCTAGGCTGCATCATGTCTGCCTACGGTAACGAGTTTGGACGCTTTTCCTGAACTCCGTTTCCAAGGAAAGCGAGCAGGCTCTCCTCACACTCCCCCGACGACCCTATGGTCTGAAGGATAAGAATAATCTGAACATTAACAACAGAGGCAATTGCCACGTCAACTGGCGGCGCGTCTGTCGGCCTATCCAGTTCGGCGGCCTCGGCGTCCATGACCTTGAGCGCATCGGCGTCGCCTTGCGCATGCGGTGGCAATGGCTCAGCCGAGTCTGATAGCAGGGCCTGGAGTGGCCTTGACTTGCAATTCACGCTTGAGGAGGGCGCGCTCTTCTTCGCCTCCACTACCATGACAATTGGCAATGGCCAGCACACCCTGTTCTGGGAGGACAGATGGATTGTTGACGTATAATGTGCTGTCTAGTCTCTTCCATCAGACCGGTCTTTTGGTTGCATTGGCTAGAGCATGCACTTCTACATGGTATCAGAGCCAAGAGGTCTTGAGTTCAAGACCCGGCTGGCGCAATTAAATTGCAGCCCATTTTCGGTCCACGTTTAGGCCCGAGAGAGCCACACGTGAGGGGGAGTGTTGACGTATAATGTGCTGTCTAGTCTCTTCCATCAGATCGGTCTTTTGGTTGCATTGGCTAGAGCATGCACTTCTACATGGATCAACGGGCGTGCGATCTGTGAGATTGCGCCTCTCCTTTACGCTCACATCCCCAAGCGATGTCGCAAGTCCAGAACTGTCGCGGACGGCCTCCATGCGAACCAATGGGCCACCGACATCCACGGCATGATTGGCATCCCGGAGATTGGCAAATACCTACGCCCTTGGCACATGATCGTCGAAACAGCCCTCAGCGACGCGCCGGACTACATTCGCTGGAAGTGGACCACGAACGGCGAGTACTCCGCCAAGTCCGCATACCTTGCCACCTTCCACGGCTCCACCCGATGCCAGTCTTGGAGACTTACCTGGAAGTGCTGGGCACCGCAGTGTGTGCGCTTCTTCCATTGGCTTGCCAACCTTGAC
This sequence comes from Triticum urartu, assembly GCF_003073215.2. Classification (NCBI taxonomy): domain Eukaryota; kingdom Viridiplantae; phylum Streptophyta; class Magnoliopsida; order Poales; family Poaceae; genus Triticum; species Triticum urartu. The sequence continues at coordinate 134,101,374 of NC_053026.1, forward strand.
CGTTGCTGGACGGCAGACCGCCTAGCGCGACGCAACCTGCCGCACCCACAGCGCTGCCCACTATGCGATCAGGCTCCGGAGACGGTTCATCATCTTCTCCTGGAATGCCCTTTCAGCCGCCAGGTGTGGCACGAGATCCTCTCATGGCTGCGCCTCTCCTGCCTGCTGCCCAACGATGATGCCACTCTCCACGACTGGTGGCGCTCTGCAAGACAAGACACCCCTAAACCTATGCACAAGGGATTGGCTTCCGCTGCCTTGCTTATCCCTTGGATGATTTGGAAGCATCGCAATGGATGCGTTTTTGAGGGCGCATCCCCGTCGGCTACCTCCCTGATCGCTAGGATTAAGGAAGAGGCTGCCCTATGGGCCAGAGCTGGAGCTTTAGGACTCCGCGCCATCCTGCCACAGAACCTGGGATGTCCACTAGTGTGCCTGTACTCATCTTGTAAACTCGCCTCCTAGGAGGATTGTACCAAACTCCTTTTCAATACAATGAAACACAAAGGTCTTTTGCGTTTTCTCGAAAAATTAACAACAGAGGCATGGGCTCCTTCAGGGGAATGATGGATTGCCTTGATCCAAAAGAAATCAAGTTAAATGGGAGACACTTTACATGGTCAGCGAAAGATAAGATGTTACTCTTCGATCAGGCTCCGGAGACGGTTCATCATCTTCTCCTGGAATGCCCTTTCAGCCGCCAGGTGTGGCACGAGATCCTCTCATGGCTGCGCCTCTCCTGCCTGCTGCCCAACGATGATGCCACTCTCCACGACTGGTGGCGCTCTGCAAGACAAGACACCCCTAAACCTATGCACAAGGGATTGGCTTCCGCTGCCTTGCTTATCCCTTGGATGATTTGGAAGCATCGCAATGGATGCGTTTTTGAGGGCGCATCCCCGTCGGCTACCTCCCTGATCGCTAGGATTAAGGAAGAGGCTGCCCTATGGGCCAGAGCTGGAGCTTTAGGACTCCGCGCCATCCTGCCACAGAACCTGGGATGTCCACTAGTGTGCCTGTACTCATCTTGTAAACTCGCCTCCTAGGAGGATTGTACCAAACTCCTTTTCAATACAATGAAACACAAAGGTCTTTTGCGTTTTCTCGAAAAATTAACAACAGAGGCATGGGCTCCTTCAGGGGAATGATGGATTGCCTTGATCCAAAAGAAATCAAGTTAAATGGGAGACACTTTACATGGTCAGCGAAAGATAAGATGTTACTCTTCGTAAGCTGGACAGGGTTTTTCGTTCCCCTGCATGGGATGGCCTCTTCCAGGCATGCACCATGCACGCTATTTCAACAATGATCTCTGGCCATTAACCAATGCTGCTTGTCGGGGAGCAGAATTACAGAACCAACAGGAATTTTCTCACTTCAAATATTTTTAGCTTCAGCTTCCGGGCCTCGAGCAGGTCGTGGCCAATGCGTGGGGTCGGTCGGTCAGGGGATCTTGTGCTCTCTGAAATCTTCACATTAAACTCACTAGAACTGTAAAGGCGACCAGGAGATGGAGCAATGAGACGATTGGTAACCTGTGGTTACAGTTTGCGGTGGCCACAGAAATCATCCATTGTTTGGATCTTGCGTAGGAGGAGCGCATGCCGTCTCATCAGGAACTTGATTTTAGGAAGGCTCTCAAGGCTCGGGTTGTTAGAGCATCTACATCAGCACCTTGTAAATCTGGCCTCTCAAACGTCGGGCGCGTCTGCGGACCGTGACTGATCACCCCTCATTTGGCTGCCTCTGCAGTCGTTTTCCTCATATCCATGCGACCCATCCAACGTAAACTGACAATTACGTAAATTAACACACCTAGCAACAATTCGGGCATAATTCACATACTAGCAGTCACCGGACAACCAAAAGATCAAAGTTCATCGCTGGACAGTACTAAATTACTATTTCAACAAAGATTGTGATATGTTAGGATCTGATGATATTGGTTGTTGTTAGGGTTTCAGCCAGGTAATCAGCAAGCTTAGCTAGGCTTATCAAACAATAAAGAGCCAAGGAATAAGATCCTCATAGGTGTCGGCACCTCAAGGCTGGCATATGTGCATCAGCGATGTACAGTTGCTAGGTTAGACCTTTGTGATCCACATGTCAATGTGCCAAAGAATCAGAATCAAGTACACACAGTACTGTTAAAATGTACTACTAGGCGCTTCCACACCTCTCCAGTTGCATTTCAAAAGTATTTGCTAGTACATCTCTCACATATTCAGGTGTACATAAAATGCAGTCTTTCTGTCAGCGTGCCGCACATGTAAACTTCAGAGTTTCTATGTTTTGGGCAATGTGAGGTGCATGCTAGATTCATCTGAAGAGCTGCACTACACATTCTTCTTGCAGGAGCCAAGGCTAGCCCTTGAGAGGGTGGGGAGCCAAGAATTGATGAAGAACCATAAGATCCTTGAGGAGCTAGCTATGGAGGTTGCTACTACATAACACTAGCCTTTTCTTTCCAGGTGAAGAGTATCAAGGCAAATCTAGAGGATAAAGGATATCTATATCAAGACATATATTCTATTCGTAAGTGCTGGGATGTTTGCGTCATGTGTTAAAACTGCAGTTTTTTTTTTGGAAAAAACACCCTGGTAATATATATCTGACTTTGTGTAGATGCTTGTACCACCATACATGTAGCAACTGTGTGGTGTCACATGCAACATCTCTCTCTCCCTCTCTCCGTGCTTTCCTTTGCTTCGGCAGAGCTTTTTAGTAGGATCGATTCGGTGAGGATGTCAAAGAAAAAGCAAGGATGACACCGCCGTCGGTGTCGCGGCGCCTCATATCTGATACGGCCAGGCCGATGTCGATGATGGGCGTTTCTCAAAGCCCAAGCAGCTAAATCTTGAGAGAAAAAGCAGGCAAGTTGGACATATTCTGTGCTTGCAGATAAGGCAGTGTGAGTGATGAGAGATTGAGGGCCTCTTTGATTCACAGGATTTTCAAAATAAAGGAATAGGAAAAATGCAGGAATATGGTGACATGTCCCATAGTATCCTACAGGATTTGAAAGAATGTTTGATAGCATTAGAAAAAATAAAGGAATTCTACAAAAAGGTTTGAGTGGATGGAAATTTTCCTCCAAAATGTAGTACAAATGGATCATATGAAAAAATTTCTAAGAATGCCAATCCTATGAATCAAACGAGCATCACAGGAAAAAATCCTAAGGGTTTAAATCCTCCAAAAATTCTATGCAATTCCTTTGAATCAAAGGAGCCCTGAGAGCTCTGTCGACGATGCTATTCTCTGAACCTGTGGCGACTCATCGCCGGTTAACCAGAAACCAGGCGAGCCTGAGGTAGCTAGTCGGAATCGGTTTCCTTACAAGCAAAGTATTGGCCGTACCATATCGACATTCCGCGTCATTGTCGATACGGTTCTTGTTGTCGCAGGTTTACACGTTTTCACCATTGCAAGCTTCTGTTCATCTATACTTCCATGAAACTGACAGGAGCACTGCCTTTCAATTAAGTAGAAATGAGTCACTGAGAAAAAGGGCAAATATGTAGAACAGAGTGACCTAGTTAAGTAAAAACCAGCAAAAATCAAGTTGTTCATCTGTTTTCGTACTGAAATTTCATCCCATTGGCTTGGCCGCCGCTTTGAGATAGTATGCATGAGTACACTATCGATGATGAGACTCATATTCCGACCACTTTATTTTCCAAATTTCTACTCGATGCACTGGTGGATATGGGCACTAGTGGATCTTAATCTGTGGCCTGTGCATTCTATCACCCATTACCATACTTGCATGAGTCAATTAGGATTGACCACTCCTTCCAAGTCTCAATTAGTTCTCCTGAAGATTAGTTGGCTTGACAAACAGCCAATAGATAGATCGATTTAAAAGCAGGATCAGTCCGTAGGCATATATACGAGATTCCCTCTAGCTAGGTCAACACTTAGAAAATCAATCGGATTATTCCAGTCGCGTGTTTGGGTCCATGTTGATCAGAACACGGCTCCACTCGTGCATTATCTAATCTCATCTCCTCTTGGATATCAACCAATATGCTTTTGAACAAACCAATGGCGCCAATCCCAGGCATGCTAGCTAGGAGCTTTCATTTATTTTTTCTAGAAAAATCCAAAATGCTCTTTGTGCAATGTTAAAGATGGCTGCTAGATCACATTGATCTGTTCCAAACACTTCCTGATCTTACTTGCACCGGATATTCCAACCCAACCCATGCATGAAGGACACCCTAGCTAGTGCATAGAAAGATCAAAGAAGCACCGCCCTTTTGCAGCTCTATAAAAGGAAGCCACCCCTGTGCTAGTAAACCATCCAGGTTTCCTCTTTGGCACAACACAAGGTAGCAATAACTAGCTAGAGCTACACAAGGCTCAATCACATTTCAAAGTCCTCTTCAAACCTCAAAGCAAAGCACGTTCAGAGATCCGTGCACGTACACACATAACCCATTAGAACTTACTTAGAAGGCAGATGGACCGCGTGATGAAGCGTCCGAGCGAGCGGTGGTGATCTTCACTTTGAGCTCCTGCTGCATGTGCCATACCGTGGCGTGGCTCTTTTGCGACCTGGGTGTCAATGCACTGGTGCATGAGCTCGACCAAGACCCCAGGGGAAAGGAGATGGAGAGAGCTCTCCTCAAGATGCTCGAGAAAGGCCCGTCTGTTCCAGTGGTGTTCATCGGCGGGAAGCTTGTCGGCGGGACAAACAGGGTCATGTCCATGCATCTTAGCGGCGAGCTCGTCCCAATGCTGAGGAATGCAGGTGCCCTCTGGCTATAGAGGAATGCAGGTGCCACCTGAGAAATAAAATTTTGTCAAAGAGTGTCAAGTATATGCATTTTCTTAGAATAACCTAACTAATGGCCTGGTTAGCGTCGACCGAACTGGTTTTTTCAATCCTGTTCCGACAATAGCAAGGCTTATAGCTCGCTAGGAGCGAGTTTTACGTACGAGCGACGTTCGTGTCGTAATCCCAGCGCTATTTGTGCAGGTGTACAATCTTTTCTCAAAGAACCTGCACAACCTTTTCTCAAAGAGGTAGTTGATAAATAAATGTATAAACAATTCATTATCAAATGATATGTGCACATCTCTAACCTAAAAATTGTGTATAGTTGCATTGCATATTGATCATAGTAGTTTACTATCGTCTCCTGTTTGTTATTTATAATTATTTTCCATCACAAATACTACATCGGCACCTCCCCTGATCTGGCAGTGGTGGACTGGTGGTCCAGCTGCTGTTCGGAGGCTGGCTGACGGCTTGGTCGGCGACGCAGCATCATCAACGGTGGCGACGCGAATAGGTATGTGGTGGAGCGGGAATACTACGGCTTTGGCTTGCCACGTCTAGGCGCCATCGGCCTCTACTACAATGGCTCTGTGGCACGTGCATGAGTACGACGTGTTGAAGCTCCCGTGATGACGTTCGACTCCCTCTGAGGTGCGGCATTTCGTGTTTGCAAAAGGATGGATTTGATGATGTGGTGATGTCTTTTCCCCGGTCCTGTATGCCATGGGACAATTTGAATTTGAATTTCTTGATCAGAGTGTGCGGGTGTGCCCCTTCATCTTCATGCAACATCATCTTGTTCGGCAAGTGGTGATGATAATACACGGTGACTTGGGTTTGGCGGTGCACTCAGAGTACCGTGCCTAGAGTTATTGAGTACGAGTGAACAAACACATTAAAATGCATCTATAATTAATTATTAGATAAAACAGAGGGACGGAGAAGGGCGAAGAAAATCACCATTTCCTTGTCGCCCCTCTCCTTGTGCTCACCGGTATGGCTGTCCCCCGTCATGTAGGCGTCCACGGCCGGAGGGGCTTTGTCGTTGGAGCTGGATCCGTTGGAGGGCTAGGCAAGGTCGGAGTCGTCGTGGGAGGAGGAGATGATGCCAGCCATCCTTCGAACTGTACGCTCCTGTGCCTTGGCCAGCCAGGCAGCCTTCTCGGCCTTCTCCTTGGTCATTGGCTCCGCCGCAACCTCGCGCTCCGACTGCTCGATGCCGAGCCGGAGTGCTTTGGTGTTTTTGCGGCGGAGCCGGCTGGCACATGTCGGTCTCCACCATCATGAGGGAGCGTTGAAGCACATTGCGAGGAGTTGGTCCTTTGGATCCACCGGCGAACGGGCAGGCACGGTGCGCGGCCAGCACCTCCCGGTCGCCGCTCTCTCCTCGCCCGCTTCCGCTCGTGGTGTGTGGCCCGCGCCTCGGATTATGGCGTCCTCGCCCGCGTCGATTATGATCCCAAATTATGTGATGTTTTTAGGCCTCCTTTGATTTGAAGGATTTTTCATAGGAAAAACGTAGGAATGCTCGTTCCATAGGATTTGCTACTGTAGCGCCGTTTGATTTGCAGGAACCAGTCCGGAGGAATACTATTCCGATCCAGAGGAACACTGTTGGTTTCCTATGATTTTGTAGGAAGTGAAACATTGAGTCAGACTTTTTTTTACACAAAGAGCGAGGCAAGAGGGACAGAGCTGAATACCATATTCCTCGCATGACTCAACCAATGCTTTCCGTGAGCGCGTGCCAGTGAATGTGTATGGCTTGTGTCTAGCCCAGTTTGGAGTGGTGCATGGTTTCTCTACTAAATAATGCATTCCTTTCCTGCATTTCAAACGCTCCATTTGTTTCATATTCCTCTACTTTTCCACTGTTTTTCAATCCTCTGTTTTACACCTGCAATCCTATAGTTTTCCTGTATTTTTTCTATTCCAGCATTTTTTCAATCCCGTGAATCAAAGAGGCCCTTAGTCTTTATTTTGTGCCTATACGGTAGGCTTCGTGGAATTTTACTGCGTTTGTGCACTGCTTTTTGTCGATTTTCCCTAGGATACGTCTTTGGAAGTAAATGGAGCATTAAGGAAAGAACTCCAAAAAATGATGATGGAATCATGTCAATTAAAGTGATTATTATCTATCATAAAAGAACGAAGCAGCTAGGAGGAAGTTGGAGGCCACACAGAACCTTCAGAGTGCAAGATGGCATCTGGTAGGAGCGCAAGCACTTGCACTCCTACCAGTGGACGTACCAAGTGCCGCCACCGCCTCCTGGTCGACTACTTCCACATTGCGAGATCGGATCAGAGATCAGGCACACATAGATACCAGAAACTCGTCCAGAACGTAGAACCCTAGCCTTCCGAAGGCATCCAGAGGGGGAATTGGCAATGAGGAGATCGCCATATTCACCACCACGTACTAGGGAGCGCCAACATCATCACCCTCCATCACCCATCATCATCGTCGCGTCATCCATCTCGTTGTAATAATGAACCCTTGTGGATCACTACGTGTATTACTTGTTTGATCCACCCATGTTTACCACCGCCATCCATGTGATGATTGTTGTTCCTATGTACGAGTAGCACCCCAAGTTCTCGGGGATATGAATGAACCTTGATATGTTTTGGAGCTGAAACGTTAATAAGGATATGAGATCCTCTATTGAATACTTAGTTTAATAATCTTCGTGAATGTTGTAAAGGGGTCCCACTCAACATTTTCCCCGTGTGGCCTACTCTCATTGTAAAGGTTAGGAAGTGGAGGTAATTCAAGGTGACAGTAAAAGCCCTCACTCCTAGTATTTGCAATTGATAGGGGAATTATGGAGAACATTTAGAGAGGCTATGTCCACGGGGAAACCCTTAATTACTGTAGTGATGACCTGCAAGGGGAAACTACGGTAGTGGCATGTGTGGTACAAAGTCTATCTGGAGTAGAACATATTTTGTACCCGGATCCGCACAACATAAACTTCAAGAGTGGCTCAAGTATCTAGATAGTACTGTGTCGTAGCATAAGTCACGGTAGAAACATGTTATTTAATTTACTACGCACTTTACTCAACCATCATTTATTTCCACCCTCACTTTGCTTTGAGTCTACAATTACTTACAGGTATAATTCCATAAGTCACTACAAGAGATAAACCTCAATTCTTGTACTCCGCGTGGGATCGATACTCTTACTTACAAAAAGTTACAACTAAACCCTGCACACTTGCAGGCTCTGGTCCAGCCTCGATTGTCATAGCACAATGCAGAGGGCGATCTCCTCTACGCCGCACAGGAACGCGTCCCAGTCATCGTCGTCGTCGGATCCGTCACTGGATGCGGTGCTGCTACCATTGCTGGTCATTGATTGAAGGAGGAAGGGACGGGAAGAAGAGCAGAGGGAGAGAGAAACAGAGTAGAGTATTGACTTCGGTCTAGGGTTCGTCCGGAGGTGATATTTGTGTGTGTGTGTGGGGGGGGGGCAGGTGGGCCAGTCCGACATGGCAAACGTGCCCGGGCACATCAGGGCCTCACCATACCCCAGATTTGGGCTGGGTTTGAGGGGTGTCGGTTAGCCCGGACGTCCGGGATCGGTTTGGGGAGCCCGGGTAGGTCACGTCTTCGTGATCGGGCACTAATTGGGCCGTCCGCCTAGTCACTTTGAGGATCTCGTTTGTATAACCGGGCCGTTCGCCCGGTCACTTTGAGAAGCCTGTCTGTAGATGCTCTTATGCCTTACCGCGGTGGAGAGAGCCCACATGTGGCAACACTTGTGATCAATGGTGGAGCTACGAGCAGTATGTTGGGCAGGCCAGATTTGGCTAAGCCAAAGAGAAGCGTGCAAATTTTACCTTCTTGAGCTAACTTTGCTCTGACGCCTACTAATTTAACCATGTGTTGGGCAGGTCATAGCATAGTTTTGCTTGTGCATAGCTCTGCCACTGCTTGCGATAGGTCTGGATTCACGAAGGCGATGCCACCACTTTTTTTAACCAGGGCAATCTCCAGGAGACGGTGGAATTTCATTCACATCCTCCGTAAAGGGAATCAGGTTCTCGGGAGTAAAAGCAAGAAACACCAGGAGGTCTTTTGCCACTTCTCATCCCTGCTTGGCACAAGCGTGTCGTGCACTAGGTCCCATAATTGGTAAGATGTCAGGGTTGAAAGCATTGACTTGTTGGCCCTCGATGATCCTTACTCTGAGGGCGAGATCAAGACAGTGGTTTTCTTTCTCCCCGGAGAGAATGCGCTGGGGCCAAATGGTTTTACTATTGATTTTTCAAAGTGAGTCTGCGGGATTATTGTAGGGACCCCGACCTATATGGTTGAAGCCACCGATTGTGCATGTAGCAGTGATCTCATGATAAGTGTGTCACTGCATACAATGAACTGATAATCAAGAGTTTACATCCATTACATATGTCTTACATAAATAGGATCAACATGGTCAAGTCTTACATAGATAGATCCTTCAAGGTTAAACTCCAAAGGAAATAGTTGGAGTAGAAATCATCATCAATAACTTGGACCCATGCCATTTGCCTTTACCCTATAGGCAAACTGACTGGAAAAGCGTCCTAGTTCATGTGAACATCATAAAATAAATCTTCTTCAAACTCCTGATCTTCCATGCCTGGCCAAGTTAATAGTCAGAGATAAGGCGGTGAGTACTTTGAATATACTCGTAAACAATCCACTAACAAAATACGCATGCATGGCTCAGTACAAAGGACAGACTCATATACTATGTTTAAGCATTTGTAGAAAGCTAGTTTTTGCTAGCATATTCATGACCTACTATTTTGAAAACCCAGGTGAATTACTTCACCAAACCATGATGTAAATAGGTTACAAACATCAACATAAATAGAGTTATATATAACTCTGACTTAACCATCACAGGTCATAACCATCATCTCCTCAAGTGCCATCATACTTCATCTCATCCACATCCCAAGTTTAAAGTTATGGGTGAAGTATAAGCACGGTGTCCTTGACCATGGACACGACTATTCGAATAGTTTGACACTCCGCAGAGGTTGCACACTGGACCCATGAGATCTGGGGAACTTCCATGTCATCCAAGACTCGTCGTACAAAAGTACCCGAGGTAACCACCCGATCAATTCCTTCCCCTAGACGACACTAATAGAGAGTTCACTTGAGTGGTATCCGTTCCTCGTGTAACCCAACTTCATATCATGGCACTAGGCCTCTTGGAATGCGGCCAATCTCAATATATCACACACGAGGATACCGACACCAAGCAGCCCACCAAGCATGACCCAGTATCAAGAGTCGGCACGCTCACTCCCGCCACTAGTAATGCGGGCTCTTCACTAGTATCAAACAAGGACTTAGTAAAACACCATCCCATAACAGGGTAATGTGGTTGTGCATGTAAGGTTGGAGTAACATCCGGACTTACCCGATCCTTTGTAAAAACATCATTAATCTCCATTACCATCTCTTGTTCTCCATAATAAGAGTTTCTCTCAGAAACCTCCTATGGGCATTAGTGGCACCCAATGTGGTTTTCATAAAAATGTTTGAGTGGTGGAACATCGTTCCATCCTATAACTTTTAATACCCAAGTTGCATGGCTAAGCATATTACAAGTAGAACTTGCCACTCCAATCTAACTATTTCCTTGCTACACCCATCTAACTATTTCCAAGTTGACAAGGATTAGTAATAGCAACTATAGGTGGTGTCACCTATCACTATGCAATAGGACAAACTAGCTACCCAAAGGCACATAACACTAGTAGAAAAACCCTTATAGGAATAGCGGGGCACGATTACTGGACGATGGCTCAACAAGGGGTGTTACTAACATGATGCCATTACAAGTTGCCGTCCAGGACCAATGTTAGCAGCTCGCTTATCATAACAGACAGAGGCACAACCGGCGTCTCCATGAACCAACACCATTAATTTATTTGTAACTAGTGGCGCTGTCAACTGTTGTAACACCCCGGATATGATTTACCCAATATGTATTCCAACTCTTGCCGTCTCCGGCGTTAAGTTATTTTATTTTCTCGGGTTCGGGTTTTGTCTCCGTGTGTTGTTATCGTTGTCATGCATCTCATATCATGTCATCATGTGCATTGCATTTGCATACGTGTTCATCTCATGCATTCGAGCATTTTCCCTGTTGTCCGTTTTGCATTCCGGCGCTTCGTTCTCCTCCGGTGGTCATTTCTACCTTTATTTCGTGTGTGGGGATTAAACATTTCCGGATTGGACCGAGACTTGCCAAGCGGCCTTGGTTTACTACCGGTAGACCGCCTGTCAAGTTTCGTACCATTTGGACTTCGTTTGATACTCCAACGGTTAACCGAGGGACCGAAAAGGCCTCGTGTGTGTTGCAGCCCAACACCCCTCCAAGTTGGCCCAAAACCCACCTAAACCTCCTCCATCATCTAGAGCGTTCGATCACGATCGCGTGGCCGAAAACCGCACCTCATTTGGACTCTCCTAGCCCCGCTCCATCCGCGCGCCGGACACGTCCGGTCCGCGTCGGACGAATCCCGCTGCCGCGCCCGCGCCAATCGTGTGGCGCCACGTGGCGCGCCGCCACTCTCTCCACCGCTGGCCCGGGAAGCCCAGGAGGGGCCCCCGAGGCCCGTTGCCTCCCGCGGTGCCCCACGCCCGACCCCGCCGCAGCGCCTCGTCCCCGCCGCCCGCCGCCACCGCATCGGCCGCCGCCGCGCCATTGCCGGCCGGAGCGAGCTCCGCCGGCCGGACCTCCTTGCTGCCGCCTCACCTCGCCTCCGCCGCCCCGGCGCCGTCGCGCGCTGCCCGACGCCGCCCCGCCGTCCGAGCCCGCCGCCGCCGCCTCCTCGCCGCCCCTCGTCACCGGCAAGCGCCGCCCCGGCCATCCTCGGCGACCGTGCCAGCTACAGTAACTCCGGCCAACCTCGGGAAACGCGCCAGATCCAGATCTGGATCTCATCTGGGTTGACTTTTACCCCCGAAAACCTAGTTCATATGCTCCTGTTCATCGTGCTATAACTTTGCATCCGTAGCTCCGTTTTGGGCATATAGCATATCAAAATGTTCGCCTCAGAGAGTAAATCATTTTATTCCATTGCATCATTTTCATTTGAGTTCATCTTCATGCCCGAAATGCTGTTAGAAGAGTGCTACTTGAGATATTTGTCAGATCTGCTACTCCATTTAGATATTTGTCATTTTTCCATGATTATTGTGTGCATGATATGCCCATGAGCTCTACATATGTTTTGTTAAGGGTTTTGCCATCTTTCTAGAGGTGCAACCCATGCATTTTTGTGATGTATGTGGTGACTAGCACAAGCTTGCAAAGTGGTGCACTTGTTAGTGCTGATTTCAAGGACTTAGCATTTCCACTAAGTCCTTGGTCTGTTTATCTCATGATGCCATATGTTCATGTTGTTTCCTAGTGATCCGTGCCTCTTTTGAGGATGATCAGTAAGGATGTTTTGTTAATATTGTAGTGCTCTATCCATCCATTTCTTTGTTTGCAATTATGGAGCACCCTAGCTTGAGTCAATCGAGCTCTACTTTTGCTACTTTGTGAATCTGGGCAGATTGTCTACTTGTTAGCGATTTTGCCGATGTTGTTGTTGTTGATCCGTGCATGACATGTTATTATTCTTGCCATGTCTAGCTTGTATTTTGTGTATTCTTGATGGGTGTATTCTTAGATTGTCATGACATGCTCTGTAGTGAGTGCATCGAGCTCATAAACATGCCTACTTGATATCTGTTTTCAGCATGCTCCAGTTTTCACTAAGTCTGAGAACTGATTATGTTTTTGCCATGTTCACATGCTTGCAAATGTATTTTCTGATCCTTTTGGCTCAAGGTCACTAATGGACTTTTGTTAAGCTCCTTGAGTAGCTCTATGCCATGATTTACTTTGCCATGTTCAGGTCCTGTAGCATATAGTTTTGATACTCTAAAGAGTGCTATCTGATCTGAAATTCCAGACAAGTGTTTAATTCACTAAGTCTGAAATCTGTTTACCAAATGCATTTTTGCCATGCTTGTTTGAACCTGTTAATGGGTTAATTGGCCGTAGCTCAGTGTTAGACTTTTGTTAAGCATCTTGAAAGTGTTCCTGCCATGTATTTTGATGCCATGTTTGGGTGCTGTAGCTTGTTCATCTCGTTGCTTTTAGTTGACTACTTGCTGTAAATCGCAGACCGGTGTCATTTTTGAATCGCTTGCCATTTCCAAACCGTAACTCCGATTCCGGCGTTCTTTATATCGTTTTCAAGCGATTTCATCTCATCTTTCTAGTGGCACACTTGGATTTCCATGTTGAGGCCAGGTTCACGCATCTCTTGTCAAATCTTGCATATGCATACCGCATCGCATCCTGCATAGCATACCATCCTTGCATCATGTTGTTTGAGTTTGCACGTGGTTGATTGTGTCCTTGTTGCTTGTTTGTATTGTTTGGGTAGAGCCGGGAGACGAGTTCGCTAACGAGGAGCCCGTTGAGTTTTCTTTCGAGGATCCAGTCAACTCTGACAACTGTGCAGGCAAGATGATCATGCCCTTGAAATCACTACTATCTTTGCTTTGCTAGATGCTCGCTCTTTTCCTGTGCCCTGCTACGATGCCTACCACTTGCTTTCAAGCCTCCCAAATTGCCATGTCAAACCTCTAACCCACCATGTCCTAGCAAACCGTTGATTGGCTATGTTACTGCTTTGCTCAACCCCTCTTATAGCGTTGCTAGTTGCAGGTGAAGATTGGAGACCGTTCCTTGTTGGAACCTTTTTTTCTTACTTGTCGGGTTATCATTATATTGCCATGTTATCTTAATGCATCTATATACTTGGTAGAGGGTGGAAGGCTCGGCCTCTCGCCTAGTGTTTTGTTCCACTCTTGCCGCCCTAGTTTCCGTCATATCGGTGTTATGTTCCCGGATTTTGCGTTCCTTACGCGGTTGGGTTATAATGGGAACCCCTTGATAGTTCGCCTTGAATAAAGCTTTTCCAGCAATGCCCAACCTTGGTTTTACCATTTTCCACCTAGCCTCTTTTTCCCTTGGGTTTCCGGAGCCCGAGGGTCATCTTATTTTAAACCCCCCCGGGCCAGTGCTCCTCTGAGTGTTGGTCCACCCCGTCAGCCGCCGGTGGCTACCAGGGGCAACTCTGGGCTGGCCTGCCGGAAGTTTGGAAAATCTGAGTGTGCCCTGAGAACGAGATATGTGCAGCTCCTATCGGGATTTGTCGGCACATTCGGGCGGTGTTGCTGGATTTGTTTTAACTTGTCGAAGTGTCTTGAAGAACCGAGGTACCGAGTCTGATCGGAACGTCTCGGGAGAAGGTCTATTCCTTCGTTGACCGTGAGAGCTTGTCATGGGCTAAGTTGGGACCCCCTGCAGGGATTGAACTTTCGAAAGCCGTGCCCGCGGTTATGGGCAGATGGGAATTTGTTAATGTCCGGTTGTAGATAACTTAAACCTTATCTTAATTAAAATGAATCAACTGTGTGAGTTACCGTGATGGCCTCTTCTCGGCGGAGTCCGGGAAGTGGACACGGTGTTGGAGTAATGCTTGCCGCAGGTATTGCCCTCTTTAGTTATGCGCTCGCGCTTTGCCTTCTCTTCTCGCTCTCTTTTGCGAACAAATTAGCCACCATATATGCTAGTCGCTTGCTGCAGCTCCACATATATTTACCTTGCCTTACCTATAAGCTTAAATAGTCTTGATCGCGAGGGTGCGAGATTGCTGAGTCCCTGTGGCTCACAGATTACTATTACACCAGATGCAGGGCCTGATGATTCCGCTCCAGATGGCGCGCTCGAGCTCAAGTGGGAGTTCGACGAGGACTCTCAACGATACTATGTTTCTTTTCCTAATGATCAGTAGTGATGCCCAGTCGGGGTGATCGGGACCGTGTTGCATGTTGGGTTATCTTTTATTTTGGCGCCGTAGTCGGGCCATGAGTGTTTGAATGTTGCAATGCTATTTATGTACTTGATTGACGTGGCGAGTGTAAGCCAACTATGTATCTCCCCTTTATTATTTATATTACATGGGATGTTGTGAAGATTACCTTACTTGCGACATTGCTTTCAATGCGGTTATGCCTCTAAGTCGTGCCTCGACACGTGGGAGATATAGCCGCATCGAGGGCGTTACAAGTTGGTAATCAGAGCCATCCCGACCTTAGAAGCCCCATTGCTTGATCGTTATTAGCGGCCGAGTTGTGTCTAGAAAAATGTTTTGAGTCATTTAGGAATTATATATCGGAGAGTTTAGGAATTCTTTTTACTTCCTAGTCTCCTCATCGCTCTGGTAAGGCTTCCTGACATAGAGTTTTGACTCTTCTCTTCTCAAATTTCACAAAAAAAATTTAGGATCACGCGGGTATCTTGGAATCGTTCCGATGGTTTTATGACGAGAACATTGTCTTGGTGCCTCCCATCAGGGGTTTTGTGGAAGTGTCCCGGGGAGTTGAGCTCTGAGGTGTTGTCGTCATAATTTTATCGTTGCAGTTCTGGAATACCTGAGTTTAGTACGCCGACATCGAAAATCTCTTTTATGCAGTTCGTTGGTGAGATAACCTCGACGCCACCCAGTACTGGGGCGGGAGTTCGGGAGTATCGCCATAACTTGTATAACGAATGCTTTTCGAAGGTTGAGGTAGATGGTTTCCGAAGTTTTTCTCGGTTATGTGTTGAAGGATGGATACAGCTGGATGTAGGATTTGCTAGATTTGGGTGAGATATTATGCTTCCCCTGTATCCCCAACACCTGATTGCATAACCGGAAAGGTTCGGGAGTTTCATAGGTGGGAATTCTAGTAGCTCTAGTTCTTCTTCCACGAATAATTGGTTTGAGATTGGGATTTCTTACCGAGTATTCATTCTTGATTCGTACCTTGTTGATTTATTTCTCTACCTAAATTCTGAGTGGCTTCTCAATTTATGGATATGTGACCATTTCAAGAGGAATGCATTCATTCATTTTGTTCGGATGTGAAGACTTTATGTTACAATTTTCATTCCGTTGGATTCAGCTTCATTTTATCTGTCAATGTGCTAACGGTGGTCAACCTCTTCAGGATGGCTCCCGCTAAGAGCACCAATCAGAATCAAAATCAGGATCCGCCACCACCTCCACCTCCTCCAGAGGCATGGCAAGCTGTGATGGCCGCAACCAATGCAAACATGTAGTTGATCATGCAAATTCTTCAAGAGCGCAATCAAGCGAATCAAGGCAACCAAGGCAACAATCAGAATCACTTTGCTACACTCAACCAGTTCCTTGCTAACGGGCCAAAGACTTTCAGCAATTGTGTTGAGGCAACTGATGCTGACGATTGGCTCGTGGATCTGTGCAAGCATTTCGAGTGCAGTAACGTCAGGCCTGAGGACTTTGTCAAGTTCGCTTCCTTCCAACTCAAAGACCAAGCTGCAGAATGGTTCCAGCAGTACAAGGATTCCAGAGGTGGACGTGTGATTACCTGGGATGAATTCCGTCAAGATTTCAGAGCTCACCATATTCCTCAGAGTGTGGTTGAAAGCAAGCGTGAAGAATTCCGCAACCTGAAGCAAGGCTCTTTGTCTGTCTATGACTACAACAAGTTGTTTCAGAAGCTCGCCCGCTTTGCTAAGCAGGACGTACCTGATGAGAAGAGCATGATATATCAGTTCATGGGTGGTCTCAGAGAAGAAATCCAGCTAGCTCTTGTTCTCTTTGAGCCCTTGAGGTACGATGAGTTCTACAACATGGCATTGAAGCAAGAGGCCGCTCAACTGAGGTGTGATGCTTCCAAGAAGCGAGTCCGAGATGTTACTCCGTCTTCCTCTACTCAAGTGGCCAAGCAGCAGAAGTATTGGCTTCCTCCTCCTCCGTTTCGTCAGCCGTATCAGAAGAGCAAAGGTGGCAGTGGATCTTCCCCCCCCCCCAACCCCGCCTTTCGAACAAGACTTCATCTCAAGCTCCAAGATCGAGTGCTCCGTACCACTGTCCGCTTTCAGAGGTCGCGTGCAACAAGTGCCAACAGAAGGGTCACTATGCCAACAAATGCTTCAATCAGAGGCGCCTTCCTCCTCCTCCTCCTGTGAGATCGGCAAGTATAGCTGTGGTCAAGCATAACCCCAAGCACGCTAAGGTCATTTGATGAATGCAGCTCAGGCAGAGGACTCGTCAGATGTCATCATGGGTAACCTTCCTGTTAACTATGTTCCTGCAAAAGTTCTTTTTGACACTGGTGCATCGCATTGTTTCATCTCGAAACCTTTTGCATCTAAGCATGAGTTGACTTCCCAAGTTATGCATAAACCGTTAGCAGTTGTATCTCCGGGTAAATGTTTGCTCGCTAACCACGAGATTCTGGATGTTTCTATCATGATGGGTGATTTCAAGTTTCTGGCTTCTCCAATGGTTCTTGGTAACTCGGATATTGATCTTATTCTCGGAATGGATTGGCTTTCTAAGCACAAGGCTCAGCTTGATTGTGCAGCCAGGCAGATTCAATTGACTCATTCGTCTGAGGATGTAATTGTCTTTGCCGCTCGGGATAATACCATCCGTCTGTTTTCTCTCAATGAGAAGGGTGAATTGGATGCCATCTCTCAAATTCCAGTCGTTTGCGAATATCAAGACGTCTTTCCAGAAGAGCTTCCAGGAATGCCTCCGCACCGGCCAGTTGAATTCGTCATCGATCTTGAACCTGGCACGGAACCTGTTTGCAAACGTCCTTATAAGCTCGGACCTGAAGAGTTGATGGAGCTGAAGAAGCAACTCGATATTCAAGAGAGAATGGGTCTCATCCGGCCTAGTTCTTCTCCGTGGGGTTGTCGTGTTCTTTTTGTGAAGAAGAAGGATGGAACGGACCGACTTTGTGTTGATTACCGTCCATTGAACAAGAAGACTATCAAGAACAAGTACCCACTTCCCAACATCAATGAGCTGTTCGAACAACTCAAAGGTGCCCAAGTATTCTCCAAGCTTGATCTCCGTATGGGTTATCATCAGATTCGAATCCGTGAACAAGATATTCCCAAAACAGCTTTCAGAACAAGCTATGGTTCATATGAATACACTGTCATGTCTTTTGGCCTCGTCAATGCTCCTCCGACTTTCTCTCGCATGATGAATTTCATCTTCAACGCCTACACCAATGACTTCGTTTTGGTCTATCTCGACGACATTCTGGTTTTCTTGAAGAACAAGGAAGATCATGCCAAGCACTTGCGTTTGGTGCTTGATAAGCTCAGGGAACATCAGTTCTACGCCAAGTTCTCCAAGTGCGAATTTTGGCTCGATGAGGTTCTTTATCTTGGGCATATCATCTCTGCCAAGGGCATTGCGGTGAATCCTGAGAAGGTGTCTGCAATTGTGAATTGGGAACCTCCTCAGAATGTGAAGCAACTCCGTAGCTTCCTCGGTCTAGCAAGCTATTGTAGAAGGTTCGTGGAGAACTTTTCTAAGATTGCGAAGCCTCTCTCTAATCTTCTCCAGAAGCACGTCAAGTACGTTTG
This sequence comes from Triticum urartu, assembly GCF_003073215.2. Taxonomy (NCBI): domain Eukaryota; kingdom Viridiplantae; phylum Streptophyta; class Magnoliopsida; order Poales; family Poaceae; genus Triticum; species Triticum urartu. The sequence continues at coordinate 134,119,652 of NC_053026.1, forward strand.
GTCTCCAGAGTGTGACATTGCTTTCAACACTTTGAAAGAGAAATTGATCACTGCTCCAGTTATGACTCCGCCTGATGAATCCAAACCGTATGAGGTCTTTTGTGATGCCTCTCTCCAAGGTCTTGGCACAGTGTTGATGCAAGAGAAGAAAGTTGTTGCTTATACATCTCGCCAGTTGAAGCCCAATGAAAAGAACTACCCCACTCATGATCTCGAGTTGGCGGCATTTGTGCATGCTCTTTTGACTTGGAGACATCTCTTATTGGGAAGAAAAGTGGACATTTTCACTGATCACAAGAGTCTCAAGTACATCTTCACTCAGCCTAATCTCAACCTCAGGCAGACTCGATGGGTCGAAATGATTCAAGAGTATAATCCGAGTATCGAGTATACTCCAGGCAAGGCCAATGTGATTGCTGACGCATTGAGCAGGAAGGCTTATTGCAACAGTCTGATTCTCAAGCCTTATCAACCCGAGCTTTGTGAAGCTTTCCGCAAACTTAATCTGCAAATTGTTCCTCAAGGTTTCCTCGCCAACCTTCAAGTCTCTCCTACCTTGGAAGACCAGATTCGCCAAGCCCAGCTTCTTGATGCTATGGTGAAAAAGGTGAAGATTGGGATTGCCAAGAGTCAACCCAAGTACAAGTGCTACCGCCTGGATGACAAGGATACTCTCTTCTTCGAGGATCGTATTGTCGTGCCCAAAGGTGACCTTTGTAAAGTGATCATGAACGAGGCTCACAATTCTCTCCTCTCCATCCACCCTGGGAGCACGAAGATGTATCAGGACCTCAAGCAGGCTTATTGGTGGACTCGAATGAAGCGCGAGATTGCTCAGTTCGTGAATGAATGTGATGTCTGCAGAAGAGTGAAGGCAGAACACCAAAGACCAGCTGGTCTCCTCCAACCTCTTGCCATTCCAGAATGGAAGTTTGACCACATTGAGATGGATTTCGTGACTGGGTTTCCAAAGTCCAAACGTGGCAATGATGCTATATTCGTTGTTATCGACAAACTCACTAAAGTGGCTCACTTTCTGCCTATCAAAGAGTCTATCACTGCAGCTCAATTGGCGGAACTCTATACCTCTCGAATTGTCTCTCTTCACGGTATTCCTCAAGTGATCTCTTCAGACCGTGGCAGCATCTTTACCTCCAAGTTTTGGGATTCTTTTCAGAAGGCCATGGGCACCAACATCCGCTTCAGCACAGCTTTCCACCCCAGACTAGTGGTCAAGTTGAGCGTGTCAATCAGATTCTTGAAGATATGCTTAGGGCTTGTGTGATCTCCTTCGGCATGAAGTGGGAGGATTGTCTTCCATATGCTGAACTCTCCTACAACAACAGTTTTCAAGCAAGTTCGGGCAAGGCCCCATTTGAAATTCTGTATGGCAGGAAGTGCCGTACCCCTCTCAACTGGTCCAAAACCGGTGAGCGCTAGCTTTTGGGAAATGACTTAATCACAGAGGCAGAGGAAATGTGCAAAGTCATTCGCGATAACCTCAAAGCAGCCCAATCGCGCCAGAAGAGCTACTACGATAGTAAGCACCGTGATTTGGCTTTCGAGATCAGAGATCATGTGTACCTCCGCGTCTCTCCTATGAAAGGTACTTGTCACTTCGGTATCAAAGGGAAGCTTGCCCCTAGATACGTGGGACCTTTCAAGATTGTCAGCAAGAGATGCGATCTCACCTATCAACTCGAGCTTCCTTCAAACTTTGCAAATGTTCATGACGTGTTCCATGTCTCTCAGCTCTGAAAGTGCTTCAAGACTCCTGACCGCACCGTCAACTTCGAGGACATTGAGCTCCAAGAAGATCTCTCCTGTCGTGAGCACCCAGTTGCAATTGTTGAAGAGACTGAACGCAAGACTCGCAACAAGTCGATCAAATTCCTCAAAGTCAAGTGGTCACACCATTCCGACCGTGAAGCTACCTGGGAACGCGAGGATCACCTCCATTCTGAATACCCGGTGTTCTTTCAGTCCTAGATCTCGGGACGAGATCCTTTCGTAGTGGTGGAGTGTTGTAACACCCCGGATATGATTTACCCAATATGTATTCCAACTCTTGCCGTTTCCGGCGTTAAGTTATTTTATTTTCTCGGGTTCGGGTTTTGTCTCCGTGTGTTGTTTTCGTTGTCATGCATCTCATATCATGTCATCATGTGCATTGCATTTGCATACGTGTTCATCTCATGCATTCGAGCATTTTCCCCGTTGTCCGTTTTGCATTCCGGCGCTTCGTTCTCCTCCGGTGGTCATTTCTACCTTTCTTTCGTGTGTGGGGATTAAACATTTCCGGATTGGACCGAGACTTGCCAAACGGCCTTGGTTTACTACCGGTAGACCGTCTGTCAAGTTTCGTACCGTTTGGACTTCGTTTGATACTCCAACGGTTAACCAAGGGACCAAAAAGGCCTCGTGTATGTTGCAGCCCAACACCCCTCCAAGTTGGCCCAAAACCCACCAAAACCTCCTCCATCATCTAGAGCGTTCGATCACGATCGCGTGGCCGAAAACTGCACCTCATTTGGACTCTCCTAGCCCCGCTCCATCCACGCGCCGGACACGTCCGGTCCGCGCCGGACGAATCCCGCCGCCATGCCCGCGCCAATCGTGTGGCGCCACATGGCATGCCGCCACTCTCTCCACCGCCGGCCCGGGAAGCCCAGGAGGGGCCCCCGAGGCCCGTTGCCTCCCGCGGCGCCCCGCGCCCGACCCCGCCGCAGCGCCTCGTCCCCGCCGCCCGCCGCCACCGCACCGGCCGCCGCCGCGCCATTGTCGGCCGGAGCGAGCTCCGCCGGCCGGACCTCCTCGCCGCCGCCTCACCTCGCCTCCGCCGCCCCGGCGCTGTCGCGCGCTGCCCGACGCCGCCCCGCCGTCTGAGCCCGCCGCCGCCGCCTCCTCGCCGCCCCTCGTCGCCGGCAAGCGCCGCCCTGGCTATCCTCGGCGACCGTGCCAGCTACAGTAACTCTGGCCAACCTCGGGAAACGCGCCAGATCTCGATCTGGATCTCGTCTGGGTTGACTTTTACCCCCGAAACCCTAGTTCATGTGCTCCTGTTCGTCGTGCTATAACTTTGCATCCGTAGCTCCGTTTTGGGCATATAGCATATCAAAATGTTCGACTCAGAGAGTACATCATTTCATTCCATTGCATCATTTTCATTTGAGTTCATCTTGATGCCCGAAATGATGTTAGAAGAGTTCTACTTGAGATATTTGTCAGATCTGCTACTCCATTTAGATATTTGTCATTTTTGCTATGATTATTGTGTGCATGATATGCCCATGAGCTCTACATATGTTTTGTTAAGGGTTTTGCCATCTTTCCAGAGGTGCAACCCATGCATTTTTGTGATGTGTGTGGTGACTAGCACAAGCTTGCAAAGTGGTGCACTTGTTAGTGCTGATTTCATGGACTTAGCATTTCCACTAAGTCCTTGGTCTGTTTATCTCATGATGCCATATGTTCATGTTGTTTCCTAGTGATCCGTGCCTCTTTTGAGGATGATCAATAAGGATGCTTTTTTAATCTTGTAGTGTTCTATCCATCCATGTCTTTGTTTGCAATTATGGAGCACCCTAGCTTGAGTCAATCGAGCTCTACTTTTGCTACTTTGTGAATCTGGGCAGATTGTCTACTTGTTAGTGATTTTGCCGATGTTGTTGTAGTTGATCCGTGCATGCCATGTTATTGTTCTTGCCATGTCTAGCTTGTATTTTGTGTATTCTTGATGGGTGTATGCTTAGATTGTCATGACATGCTTTGTAGTGAGTGCATCGAGCTCGTAAACATGCCTACTTGATATCTGTTTTCAGCATGCTCCAGTTTTCACTAAGTCTGAGAACTGATTATGTTTTTGCCATGTTCACATGCTTGCAAATGTATTTTCTGATCCTTTTGGCTCAAGGTCACTAATGAACTTTTGTTAAGCTCCTTGAGTAGCTCTATGCCATGCTTTACTTTGCCATGTTCAGGTCCTGTAGCATATAGTTTTGATACTCCAAAGAGTGCTATCTGATCTGAAATTCCAGACAAGTGTTTAATTCACTAAGTCTGAAATCTGTTTACCAAATGCATTTTTGCCATGCTTGTTTGAACCTGTTAATGGGTTAATTGGCCGTAGCTCAGTGCTAGACTTTTGTTAAGCATCTTGAAAGTGTTCCTGCCATGTATTTTGATGCCATGTTTGGGTGCTGTAGCATGTTCATCTCGTTGCTTTTAGTTGACTACTTGCTGTAAATCGCAGACCGGTGTCATTTTTGAATCGCTTGCCATTTCCAAACCGTAACTCCGATTCCGGCGTTCTTTATATCGTTTTCAAGCGATTTCATCTCATCTTTCTAGTGGCACACTTGGATTTCCAAGTTGAGGTCAGGTTCACGCATCTCTTGTCAAATCTTGCATATGCATACCGCATCGCATCCCGCATAGCATACCATCCTTGCATCATGTTGTTTGAGTTTGCACGTGGTTGATTGTGTCCTTGTTGCTTGTTTGTCTTGTTTGGGTAGAGCCGGGAGACGAGTTCGCTAACGAGGAGCCCGTTGAGTTTTCTTACGAGGATCCAGTCAACTCTGACAACTGTGCAGGCAAGATGATCATGCCCTTGAAATCACTACTATCTTTGCTTTGCTAGATGCTCGCTCTTTTCCTGTGCCCTGCTACGATGCCTACCACTTGCTTTCAAGCCTCCCAAATTGCCATGTCAAACCTCTAACCCACCATGTCCTAGCAAACCGTTGATTGGCTATGTTACTGCTTTGCTCAACCCCTCTTATAGCGTTGCTAGTTGCAGGTGAAGATTGGAGACCGTTCCTTGTTGGAACCTTTTTTTCTTACTTGTCAGGTTATCATTATATTGCCATGTTATCTTAATGCATCTATATACTTGGTAGAGGGTGGAAGGCTCGGCCTCTCGCCTAGTGTTTTGTTCCACTCTTGCCGCCCTAGTTTCCGTCATATCGGTGTTATGTTCCCGGATTTTGCGTTCCTTACGCGGTTGGGTTATACTGGGAACCCCTTGATAGTTCGCCTTGAATAAAGCTTTTCCAGCAATGCCCAACCTTGGTTTTACCATTTTCCACCTAGCCTCTTTTTCCCTTGGGTTTCCGGAGCCCGAGGGTCATCTTATTTTAAACCCCCCCGGGCTAGTGCTCCTCTGAGTGTTGGTCCACCCCGTCAGCCGCCGGTGGCTACCAGGGGCAACTCTGGGCTGGCCTACCGGAAGTTTGGACAATCTGAGTGTGCCCTGAGAACGAGATATGTGCAGCTCCTATCGGCATTTGTCGGCACATTCGGGCGGTGTTGCTGGATTTGTTTTAACTTGTCGAAGTGTCTTGAAGAACCGAGGTACCGAGTCTGATCGGAACGTCTCGGGAGAAGGTCTATTCCTTCGTTGACCGTGAGAGCTTGTCATGGGCTAAGTTGGGACCCCCTGCAGGGATTGAACTTTCGAAAGCCGTGCCCGCGGTTATGGGCAAGATGGGAATTTGTTAATGTCCGGTTGTAGATAACTTAAACCTTATCTTAATTAAAATGAATCAACTGTGTGAGTTACCGTGATGGCCTCTTCTCGGCGGAGTCCGGGAAGTGGACACGGTGTTGGAGTAATGCTTGCCGCAGGTATTGACCTCTTTAGTTATGTGCTCGCGCTTTGCCTTCTCTTCTCGCTCTCTTTTGCGAACAGATTAGCCACCATATATGCTAGTCGCTTGCTGCAGCTCTACATATATTTACCTTGCCTTACCTATAAGCTTAAATAGTCTTGATCACGAGGGTGCGAGATTGCTGAGTCCCTGTGGCTCACAGATTACTATTACACCAGATGCAGGGCCTGATGATTCCGCTCCAGATGGCGCGCTCGAGCTCAAGTGGGAGTTCGACAAGGACTCTCAACAATACTATGTTTCTTTTCCTGATGATCAGTAGTGGTGCCCAGTCGGGGTGATCGGGACCGTGTCGCATGTTGGGTTATCTTTTATTTTGGCGCCGTAGTCGGGCCATGAGTGTTTGAATGTTGCAATGCTATTTATGTACTTGATTGACGTGGCGAGTGTAAGCCAACTATGTATCTCCCCTTTATTATTTATATTACATGGGATGTTGTGAAGATTACCTTACTTGCAACATTGCTTTCAATGCGGTTATGCCTCTAAGTCGTGCCTCGACGCGTGGGAGATATAGCCGCATCGAGGGCGTTACAAGTGCAGCGCCACAAGGTCTTTTCCCGGGCCAACAAAAGTACTAGTGGCGTCGATGATCCACCAAGTACTAGTAGCGCGAACGTCTTTACTCGCATTGGCTTATGTATTCCCACTAGTATTTAATTAAGGGTGCAAAAAATCCATGCGGAAACTTCCACATCCCATTTATTAGTGGCGTTTGGCCTTGACTATTGTGGCGTCTTTACCCAGGACGACACCACTGATACGTGGTACAAAGTATGAAAACAGTAATTTGTTCGTGCAATGCTGTGTGAAACCAAATAGGGTTTGACTTCCCACTAATGTTGTTCATGTCTCATTTTCACTATATATATGCCCTACCATTCGATCATTTTGAACCACAATCTCCCCCTCTCTCTTTGGTCTTTCTCTCCCACGACCGTTCGAATGACAAACAACAACAACATCGTCTGCGTGGTGCCCGACATCGTCCCAGGCTTGGGCTAGGTTCGCATAGAGACGAAGAACGTCATGCCTCAGTACCGCAAGCAGGCGGTCCAAATTGTTCTATAGATGGAGTTTTCTAACCAGCGCTAGTACAATGTTATCCCCCGGAGCAACGATGCCATCTCCGTCCAATTATGGTTCACAGACTTAATGAACAAAGTCCACGGGCACATGTGTGGCCGTAAGACCTTCTACTCTGCCTCGTTTAATGCCCTGCATAACATACCTCTGGCATCGAAGAGATCGATCCAGATTGCTTAAATGCGCAGACGCCATCCCGTTTTTATATGCATTTCCTGTTTTTATATGTATTTTACAATTTCATATGTATTTTTCCATTTTCATATGTATTTTTCTATTTTCACATGTATTTTTTATTTTCTTATGCTTGTCCAATAAGAAGGGGCGCCATCCCTACATGGGCCTTCAAGGCCCATTAGCTCTCCACTAATTGGCTAATTGATATATCCTTTAGCCCATTGACTCTAATAAATTCAGGGACTCCTAGATAGTTATCTAAGTCCTCTATTATTTATATTAGGTACACATAGACCATTTTCACCTATATATCAATTTTTGGTATTACCTAGTAAACCCCCAAACTCTTCTGGTAACTCCGAAACGCTTCCGGTTTCTCTTGAAACTATTTCTAATATTTGGGAAACCACTTCTTGAATATTACTCCACTAACGCTTAACAGATCGAGGTCCCCTTAAGCTTGACCCTGTAGGTTCAGTAAAACATAGACATGAACAAAATTCCTTTCGTTCAATGACCACTAGCGAAACCGTGGACATTAGTCCTGGCCATCTCCAGCCCCACCCTGTTGGCCCACCCAGGCCCGGCCCTAAAATCCAAGTCCTAGGCCCGATGGGCTTGCCTGTGGGCCGGGCTTGGGCCTGAGTTTTGAGCCCACTAGCAGGGCCTGGACGGGCTTGGGCTTAGCATTTTAAGGAAGAGGCCCGGCCCACGACCCTAAGCCCTAAGGGCTTTTCAGGGCTTTTTACCAGATGGGCTGGGCTTGGGCTTGAAAAGTAGGCCCAATGGTAGGGCCTGGGCCTCAGTTTTCTACCATGGGCCTTTTTAGGCCCGGGCCAAGCCCAGCCCGGCCCGACCCATGGCTAGGTATAGTGGACATCCATGTTGATATGTATGGATACACGGATGGCATTCGAGTGAACCTTTGGTTCTCATGTTTTATTCTGTTTGCTTCACGATACTTTAGAAAACCCGAGCTGAGATATATCGGTATCCTCTTGAGTCATTCTCATGCTCACTATACCAGTCTCCACGTTACCAGTTTTGTTCTTCTTTCTCATTGACATGTTCCAGCATCCCTGTGACCTAGTCAGCTGTGTCTGGCAAGATGATGATGGTTTCCCTCACACCGAGAGGGCCCTAAGAATATCTCTCCATTGTCAGAGGAGCAAATCCCACTCTTGAGCTATCTAGCCCCTTGTCAAACTTTCTGATGTACCTGTCACTTGTCATTATGATCACCATGTTACAGATGACGTTTGAGAAACCCCAAAGTCCATCATACGGTAAGAAGTGACTATGATACTCTCATGGTTTAAGGAACTAAAGCATACATTAACTCTCCGTGTTATAACGATTGACTTGTAAGGATAGTATCTCAAAGTATAACAAATAAGTTGGGTCAATTCAATATGATCTTTCTCCCAACATCATACTGTCAAAGTTTTTTGGGGACTATCATTACACTTAATGATATCTCAAGATTGGGAAAACATGATCACAAACAACACTTGAGCTAATCCTAGAGACGAGACCAAGAATCAGGATTCACCTTTTATCATTCCACAAGTGCTTATGAGTTTTTCACTTAATTGCGTATTCCAGGATCATAGAAATAATAGCATAGAATATGAAATCTTAATTATAAATGTGAAAATAAATAATACAATATTATTGCCTCTAGGGCATATTTTCAGCATGCGGTAGGGTGACCTGCTCTCACCTATGTTTTTCATCATTGCCATTGATCCTTTACATCACCTTCTTGATCGTGCCACAGAAGCTGGCATCCTCTTAGCCTTCACAAACCATGCTACCAAGCTCTGAATCTCCTTATAGCCAATGGTACAGTGATTTTTATCAAGCCCACGCAACAAGAGATCTCGGTTCCTCGAGGGGTCCTTCAGATTTTTCTGTCAAGCTTCTGCCCTGGGCACCAACATCACCAAGATGGAGATTTTCCCCATTGCCTGCGAGGATGTTGACCTTTAGGATTTGATTTGCCTTATGTTGGGGGTACCCTGTGGCCTTTCCAGGGAAAGTACCTCAGTCTACCGATTCATCTTCGCAGGATAAGAAGGGCAGGTGCCCAATTCATTACTTTTTTTGAGAGTACACCAATGGGGTACCATATTTTTATAGAAGAGTGAGAAAAAATGTATAAGAAACATACGATTGTTCAAGCAACAATGTAAGTACACCCACACCAAAATGAAATGAAAACATACTACTGATACGTCTCCAACGCATCTATAATTTTTTAAGTATTTGTACTATATTTACATCATTAATTTATGCTTTTCGCACAATATTAATTTATGCTGTCCTGTTTTCTATTGTTTTTGGTGTATATGCCAAAAATTCACGGGATCATAATAGGTTACATTTTAGTGATTTTTTATGAAAATATCAGATTTTTGGGTGAAGGAATCATCATAAGGCGGTGCTCGAGGGCTCCACATGGCCTCCCGGCATGGCCTAGGCCCCACCCACACGAGGGACCCGCATGGGGGCTGTGAAGGTCGGTTGGGGATCTTCTTTTGCTGCAATAATTTATGACAAAAATTCTCCTTCAAATTTATGTCCGATCAAAGTCATGGATGTCCGCATATTTAAGGAACGATGCTTGGCCTCATAAATAGTTCCAAACCAGAGAATAAAACAGAGAAAAAAAGAGAAGAGAGATCTAATATCAGAGGGGCTCTTGCCCCTCTGGGCGCCATGGAAACCTCTCCCCATCTAGGGGGAGGCCGTGGAGGAAGAATAAGGAGGGGGTCTCTCCCCCTCTCTCCTGGTGGTGTTGGAGTGCCACTGGGGGAACCATCACCGCGACGTTCTTATCCAACACCTTTGCCGTCTTTAGGAACATGTCCATCACCTTCCTTCCTCTCTATTCAACAATCCACTCTCCCACAACCCGATGTAATCTCCTACTTGAACATGGTTCTTGATGCTATGAATTATTATCAAATGTTTTGTGTCATCACTATTGTGTCTGAGTAGATTATTTTCTGTCCCATGGGTTAATTGGTGAATTGCTATGAGTGGTTTGAGTTGCATGTGGTCATGTTATTGTCCTTTGGTGTCCATCATATGAGCACGCGTGTGGATCACACATCAGCCACTACTGCGGGATGCTGCTAACGCGACACTACGATCAGAGACCCTTCGACGAAACTGTGTGCGATGCCATAATCACAGACGGTGGTGTAAAAAACCGTCAAAAAAGGTGCAAAACATTTGCAATGGAGGATGCATCAAACACGGTTCAGATTTTAGTTGCGTGTGCGATGTAGAGCATACAGTTCAGTTGAATTAACTGTTTGCGATGAGGAGGAACAAAAGAAACGGGCAGCCAGATGGAGGTGTGTGCGATATACAGCATACAGTTCACTCGGATGAACTGTTTGTGATTAGGCAACCCAAAAGAAACAGTCAGCCAGATGAAGGTGTGTGCGATATACGGCATGCAGTTCACTCGGATGAACTGTTTGCGTTGAGACATGAGAACAGAAATGGTTCAACCTAACAAGATGTGTGTGACACGCGGCAAACAGGTCTGGAATCAGAAATGTGTGTGAAGACCAATAATAACACAGACGGTTGCTGCTAATAAGACGTGTGTGTTGTGCGATGGGAGTTAGACGGTTGCAGGCCGTCGAAGATGACTGCATTTCTGTGCTTCCAAATGTACCAAGCTGTGATGATCGCTAGAGAGGCGAAACCTTTGCGCTGCCCAGGCGGGGCCATGGCCGTGCACTCCAGCCACCAGTCGAAGAAGGTGGCCTGGGCGTCCAGGATGGGTAGTGGTAGTCGACACGAAGACATGATCTCATTGAAGGAAATATGCCCTAGAGGCAATAATAAAGTTGTTATTTATATTTCCTTATGTCATGATAAATGTTTATTATTCATGCTAGAATTGTATTAACCGGAAACTTGATACATGTGTGAATACATAGACAAAACAAAGTGTCCCTAGTATGCCTCTACTTGACTAGCTCATTAATCTGGTTAAGTTTCCTGACCATAGACATGTGTTGTCATTTGATAAACGGAATCACATCACTAGGAGAATGATGTGATGGACAAGACCCATCCGTTAGTGTAACGCCCCGAGACCGTTGCGCCAGGTGTCTTCCAGTTATTCGCCGTCATTGCCATGTCATTTGTTTGCGTGTTGCATTTTTGCCATGTCATCATCCGCATTGCATCTGCATGTTTTCAAAACTTGCATCTGTCCGGGTTTCCCAGTTCTTTCCGTTGTCCGTTCTGAACCCGGACACACTTGCACGCGCCCGCGGCACGTCTGAAATATTATTTTATAAGTGGCCGAAAAATGCTTTAGGAGTGGGATGAAAGTTGGCATGCGGTCTTGTTATGTTGCGGGTAGAGCGCATGCCAAATTTCATCGCATTCGGAGTCCGTTTGACGCCCCAACGGATAAGTATAGCGGCATTATAGTCGATCAAACGTCGGACGTTTTCGGTCTGCGAAAACTATTGCCGGGCTTTCCCTCTCTTTCCTCCCTAGACCATCTACACAGTCCACTACCAACCACCAGGCCCAACCTAACCCTCCTCGCATCCGGAGCCGTCCGATTGTGATCGGAGGGCCTCGAAACCCCTCCTAACCACCTGACCCCCCCTTGCACAGTGCATCGAACCCCCCTTGTGTGCGCGTCAAGCTGTCCCGAACCCGAACCGCTCAGTCATGACCGTTGGATTCAGATCATCCCCAAACATCTATAAAACATCTCCTTTTTATTTTTTGGTCTCCCTAGCCTATTTATCCGGGACCGTCCAATTAAGATCGGAGGGACCAAATGCCCCTACCCTAACCCACCTACTATATATAGTCGGTGCATTTCTAGACCAAACCCTATTTTGTAGGGATCCTCCCCTGTCCAATCGCCGCCGCTGCCAGTCAACCACCCCTCTTCCCCCTCAGGATCCCCCCCGACCCACTCCATCGTAGCCGACCACCTTCCTTCACCGTTTTTAGATCCAGCCAATCGCCACAGCCATCCATCCATCCGAGCCAGCGGCAGCTCACCCCGAGCCACCTCTAGCCCGCAGCCTCGTGCTCGTGCCCGAGCAGGAGCTTGGCCATGAGCAGCACAGATGAGCCTTGCCGGCCGTCCGCTGGCTCCTTGCTTCACCACCTTTATCTCTCCCCCTCCCTGACCTCTCTTGCTCTCGTGGAACAACAACCCCATCAGATCTTCGCCGGAGCAGAAGCTCCATGACCATGCCCGCCTGATGCTCAAGCCACCACCAAGAACTGCTCCATCGCCACGGGTTCCGGCGTCCAGGACCTCCCCCGCAACCATCCAACTTGTTCCTGGCCTCCTTGCCGTGCTCTGCCGTCCTCTGCCCGACGACCCACACAGCCGCAACCTCCATGGCCGAGTTCGCGCCCGGCGCCGAGCTCCAGATCCTTCAGCCACTGCCTCACCTGCCGCCGCGGGTCATCTTCGCGCCATCCCCATGGTCAGATCCACGCCATCCGCTGCCTCCCCACTTCGTCCTTTCACCGGAGTCGTGCCAAATCCGTCGACCGAGCCGCCAAGATCATGCCGCCGCCTCGACTCCAGGTCCGGCCGCTGTCAGTCGCTCCCTCCCCGAACTCTAGCCTCGCCCAGGCCATCCCCCGTCGCTAGCGTTGCCGCGCCTGCTTCCCCCATCGAACCATGCTACCAGCATGTACTTCCCCTGCTTCGAGCAGTGGCTCGGGATCGAGCGCAGTCACCCGCGTCCACCCTGTTGACTAGTCCACGCGAGCCCTAGCCGTCAGCGCCGCTTGGGCCTCCTCCTCGCCAGCATGCCAAGACCCGAGGCCCAGCGCTCCAGCCTGCTCGGCCTCCTCCACCGACCGGCCCATGAGGCCTGGTGAGCAGCCCCCGCTCCCTGTGCACTTTTGGGCCGACCAGATTCGACCTGAGTCACTGTTTTTTTTCGCAAACAAATTTGCCTAATTAATCAGAGAACTATAGTTTTTCAGAAAACCCCCTAGTGTACATGCATATCATATCTCACAAACTATGCATCATATGTAAAAACTTCATATATGTAAAATGCTTAGTTTTTCATGTACTTTCATGATATGCCACTTTCATCTATGTTTAAAATATTTAAAATGATGTTTGCATATAATTTGCTTATTGCCATGTTAAAATGGTTTAATTCATATCTAATTAACCGCAGCTCGGTTTTAAATAAATTATATATGTAAATGGGGTAGAAAAATGCCTAGTTTAACATGGTGCACTCATCTTGCATGTTTAACAACTCTAAAATATGGTTTAGGGAAGAACCGTACCAACTCTAAAATTTGCATATGAGCATTTTCTGGAATTGTTGCTTGTTGTTACGGCCTCATTTAAACTTGCCTAGATAGGTAGTTTTATTATGCTTCACCCCTTGCCATGTTTAATAACATTGAATATTGTTGGGTACATAAACGGGAGAGAACTAAATAATCGAATGTGGTGTTTCGTCAATATGCAACTCGTTGCATATTGAGCTCCTCTTAATTTGTAGTATTGCTTGTTGCACTTTGCCATGCCATGCCTCATTAATCTTGAGATGCATTATACTTGTTTGTGCATCATGCCATGATTATGCTTGTTGGTTTACCATGTTGTTTGCTTCTTTCTGGTGTTGCTTCTTCTTGATAGTTCTGGTAATGTTGAGTTTGTGAGGATCCGTTCGACTACGTCTGTTTGCCTTCTTCATGGCCTCGTTCTTATTCCTTGCGGGATCTCAGGCAAGATGATCATACCCTCGATATCACTTCTATATTTGCTTGCTAGTTGTTCACTCTATCGCTATGTCGTGCTACCTACCACTTGTTTACCATGCCTCCCATATTGCCATGTCAAGCCTCTAACCCACCTTCCTAGCAAACCGTTGTTTGGCTATGTTACCGCTTTTGCTCAGCCCCTCTTATAGTGTTGCTAGCTGTAGGTGCCTTGTAGTTTGTTCCATGTTGGAACATGGATATGTTGGGATATCACAATAACTCTTATTTTAATTAATGCATCTATATACTTGGTAAAGGGTGGAAGGCTCGGCCTTATGCCTGGTGTTTTGTTCCACTATTGCCGCCCTAGTTTCTGTGATACCAGTGTTATGTTCCTTGATTTTGCGTTCCTTACGCGGTTGGGGTTATGGGACCCCCTTGACAATTTGCTTTGAATAAAACTCATCCAGCAAGGCCCAACCTTGGTTTTACATTTTCCTAACAACCTATAACTTTCCCTTGGGGTTGCAAACCCGAGGGTCATCTTCATTTTATCCCCCCGGGCCTATGCTCCTTTGAGTGTTGGTCTGAAATGGGTAGCCTGCGGGGCCACCTCAGGGAAACTTGAGGGCTGGTTTTAGTCATAGATTGACCTATCTGATGTTCCCTGAGAACGAGATATGTGCAGCTCCTATCGGGATTTGTCGGCACATTCGTGTGGTCTTGCTGGTCTTGTTTTACCATTGTCGACATGTCTTGTAACCGGGATTCTGAGTCTGATCGGGTCTTCCCGGGAGAAGGAATATCCTTCATTGATCGTGAGAGCTTGTGATGGGCTAAGTTGGGACACCCCTGCAGGGTATAAACTTTCGAGAGCCGTGCCCATGGTTATGTGGCAGATGGGGATTTTTTAATATACGGTTGTAGAGAACTTGATACTTGACTTATTTAAAATGCATCAACCGCGTGTGTAGCCGTGATGGTCTCTTTTCGGCGGAGTCTAGGAAGTGAACACGGTTTGGGTTATGTTTGAACGTAAGTAGTTTCAGGATCACTTCTTGATCACTTCTAGCTTCATGACCATTGCGTAGCTTCTCATCTTACTCTTATTTGCGTATGTTAGCCACCATATTTGCTTAGCGCTTGCTGCAGCTCCACCTCATTACCACATCCTACCCATAAGCTTAAATAGTCTTGATCTCACGAGTGTGAGATTGCTGAGTCCTCGTGACTCAAAGATACTTCCAAACAGTTGCAGGTGCCGAGGATACCAGTGCAGGTGATGCTACCGAACTCTGGTGGGAGTTCGACGAGGACCTTGGTCGTTACTATGTTTCATTTCCTAATGATCAGTAGTGGAGCCCAGTTGGGACGATCGGGGATCTAGCATTTGGGGTTGTCTTCTTTTATTTTGGTTCCGTAGTCGAACCTTGATTGTAACCTGGATGATGTATGTTTAACTTGTTATTTGTGTGAAGTGGCGATTGTAAGCCAACTCTTTATCCCTTTCTTATTCAGTACATGGGATTGTGTGAAGACTACCCCTCTTGCGACAAAACCATCATGCGGTTATACCTCTAAGTCGTTCCTCGACACGTGGGAGATATAACTGCATCGTGGGTGTTACAAGTTGGTAATCAGAGCCATCCCCGACTTAGGAGCCCCCTTGCTTGATCGAATAGCTGACGTTGTTGAGTCTAGAACAGAATGTGCCGAGTCTTAGGTTTATATATATCGGAGAGTAGGATTCTTTTTACTCCTCAGTCCCTTCGTTGCTCTGGTGAGGCCTCCTGGCGTAGAAGTTTTGACTTTCCTGTCATCGAATTTCATGATTTTTTTAGGATCATGCGGGTATCTTGAAATCGTTCTGATATTCTTGTGACGAGAACATTGTTCTTGGTGCCTCCTGACATTTAGGGGTTGTGGCAATGTCCCGGGGAGTTGAGCTCCGAGGTGTTGTCGTCACAATTTTATCGTTGCAGTTTTGGAATACCCGAGTTTCGCCGAGATAAAAAATCTCTTTTATGCAGTTGTTGGTGAGATAACCTCGACGCCACCCAGTACTGGGGCGGGAGTTCGGGAGTATTGCCATAACTCGTATAACAGATGCTTTTCGAAGGTTGAGGTACAAGATTTCCGAAGGTTTCTTGGTTATGTGTTGACGGATGGATACAACTGGATGTAGGGATTGTTAGTTTGGGTGAGATATTATGCTTCCCCTGTATCCCCAACACCAGATTGCATAACCAGAAAGTTTCAGGAGTTTATAGGTGGGAATTCAAGTATCTCGTAGGATATCTTTCCAACAGACACATGATACGATATGGGGTCTATCATATGTTTGTTCCGGCTTATTCTGCAAACCAATCCTTTGTTTTGTTTTGGTTTGTGGTATTGGAGTTGCTTCAAAGTCAAGTGTTGATTCCATACCTTTCCGAAGCGGTGTTCTCATATTTCGATGTGAATGCTAATCCTTTCGGTCATCAAGTTTGTCATCTCAATTTCTTCTCAACCGGCGTGCTTCTCTTCAAGTTAAGCCAATCCCTTCAACATTTGCAAGACAATTATCACTTCTTTTCAATGTTGTTTGTTCCATCCGTCCCCATGTTGTCTTTGTTTTTTTCCCCCCCCCCCCCCCTTTTCTGCAAGGACTCATATTTCCAAATCAAGTATCCATCTTATGTATGTGAAGTTTTTTTCATTCCTTTCCTTCAATGTTCTTATCTGGTGATTCTCAGGAAGATACTAAGGAAACTTCAAGTTCATCATTCTTCATTCTTTTTCTTCTCTGGTGGAGTCAATTCAAGCTTTGTTGATCATATTCCTTTCCTTGTTTCAAATGCTTTCCCAAGCTGGTGCACCTCTCAATCATTCACCTCTCACTATTCATTTGTTCCGGAGTGCTGAAGATATATCAGAAGATTCACGTTTCCATTGCTAATCCGTTCAAGCTATTTCGAGGTTGTTACCTCATTCAAGCCATTTAAATCAACCGGTGCAATCTCTCTTCAAAATCTTTTCAACGGTGTTTCTCTTGAGTGGGCCCTAACCCACAGGTCTTTTCCCAGGATCTTACCTGACTCTTCTAATTTTCCCGGAGCTATTCTCAAAGTCTTTCAAAAGTGTGACGTAAGAATGAATTTTAATCAGTCAGATGTCCTTCCAAGGTTGCTTTCAGATTTTTTTTCATTGTTGGTTAAACCTTTCTATTCTTCATTCCAGAGTGCCTCATAATTCATGGTGGTGTTTCTCGTCATCATTCTTGAATTTTGAAGACTGAAGAAGATTTTCTCTTAAATCTTGGTCCGTTCTCTTGAAGATGCATAGTTCAAGCTTGATGCCATCCTCTCATAACTACTTTCGATTGTGAGAATTCTTTTCACCCATCCGGAGAAATTCAGGAGTCTTTTCAGTTTGATTCTCCGGAGCCCATCATCTTAGAATTATTCATTCCTAGCTTTCAGCTCTCATTCTCTAAATCTTACCAGGGCATCATTCAAGTATCCTCTAATCAGTTCATGATCTCTTCGTTCTCATGTATCTAAATCCCCTCAAGTATCTTTGTTCGTTTTCCAAATTATTACCGGTGAATTGTGCCTTTGCTACTTCCATTTTCAATTCTTATGGTGGCTTGTTCAAGATTCCTCTTCCTATGTTCTCATATTAATTTATTCGTTGTTTCAATCCTACCGCTTGTTTGCTGAAGACCTTTCCAAGTTTGCGCTATATCTCTCTTAATCCTTTCTACGAGAATAAGTAGCATGCCTATCCGTTGCTTGTCATCAATTTAAGTTGATGAAGGATACACATAACATAATTCTTATTCTTGTTTCATCCAATTGTTTAATTCCTTCTTCCGGAGTTTTGTTCATGAGGAATAAATTTCTCAATTATATATTCTTCATCTTTCTTTCCGGAGTTCCAAGTTTTTTTCTCGGTTATATCATTCCGAAGCCCCATATAAATCATTGCAAGGCATCATGTTGTTATTCTTGACTTTCCTTTCATTTGATCATTATTTTATTACCGGAGTTCTTCATGGAGGCTCTACATGGTGGTTCGTCAAGTGTTCCTTTCATTCTTCAATTGTTCTTCAAGATTTCTCTCGAAGCTATGATCCGCCAAGCTTTACTCAAAATTAAACATGGTGCTCAACACATGTTTGTTTTGAGGAGTTCAAGTATTCTTCATCGTGCATTCCAAAGTGCGATTCTTTCTACCTTATCTTTTGAGGTGGTGCTATATCATTTCTTGACAATTTCCATTCTTGTTTCGCGATTCACATGTTGTCAAGAATGAGGTATTTTAAATCCATCAATCTATTCATTGGAGTTATCTTGGGTTATATTTCACCTAAAGCTTTCCTAAGGATTGTTGCTATTTATGGTGCTCATAAATGACCCAAGTTCTTCATTTATCCTCCGGATGAAATAAGTTTCTCGTCTCCTTGTTCACATCAATCCAATCTATTGTTTCCATTAGTGGCAGAATTTCACCTCTATTTTGAGAAGTTTTCCATAAGCCCACTTCAAGCTTATTCATTTTGTTGTTGATTTTCCAAAAACTCTGGTCAATCCTTCTTTGCAAGGATGCTTTCCAAGTTCATTTGTGGCAGAAGTTGTCATTTTCTTCTTCGTCCCTTTATCCCAATGATCTAGCTTCTATTCGTTCATTCCGGAGGCATTGTGATGTTGCACTCTTCGACCCATCATCCCATTTTTGTCAAATATCATGTTCTTTCCTTTGCTTATCCATTCAACCGGAGTGTCGTGTCCTCCATTCAAGTTCTCTCATCTTATCAAGTTTTGCCTCCCTTCTCAACCGGAGTGCTGTATGAAATCTTTCTTACCCCTTGTGGCAATCTGTCAATAGTCCCGGAGGCAGTGTGTTGCTGATTTCATCAAGTATCCTCTCATCTCTTCAAGTTCATGCTCAGTTCCTTCCGTTTACAGTCGGAGTGCTGTCCAAATTATATCATTCTTATTCCTTCTCTATCTTGTTTTAACCAGAGTGTTGTGTCTATCATTCCTCTTCTAACCGGAGTCTCATCCAAGTGCTTTCATTTTGCCAAGTTCATATTCTATGCCTTCAATTTCCAACCAGAGTGTTGTTGTAATTGATCTTTATCGTTCCTTGTACATCTCGTTTCAACCGGAGTGCTTGCATGTACTTCTTGTCCATTGTAACACTTTTCTTATGTCTTTCAACCTACAAGGTTCTTGTAATGTTCCTTGTAACTCTTTTCTAACGGAGTGTTTTCAACTTTTTTCATCTTCATTGTATTCTTTCTTTCAATTTGTTCAACCTCTCAAGGTTCGTGGTTTCACTCATTTATCAAAGAAGCAACTTAGTTTTACCTCTTCTCTTCCTCTTCCATTTCTCTCTGGTGCCATCCTTAGATCTCGAGACGAGATCCTCTTGTAGTGGTGGAGTGTTGTAACGCCCCGAGACCGTTGCGCCAGGTGTCTTCTAGTTATTCGCCGTCATTGCCATGTCATTTGTTTGTCTGTTGCATTTTTTCCATGTCATCATCCGCATTGCATCTGCATGTTTTCAAAACTGGCATCTGTCTGGGTTTCCCAGTTCTTTCCGTTGCCGTTCTGAGCCCAGACACGCTTGCACACGCCTGCGGCACGTCCAAAATATTATTTTATAAGTGGCCAGAAAATGTTCTCGGAATGGGATGAAAGTTTTCATGCGGTGTTGTTATGTTGCTGGTAGACCGCCTGCCAAATTTCATCGCATTCGGAGTCCGTTTGACACCCCAACGGATAACTATAGGGGCATTATAGTCGGCCAAATATCGGACGTTTTCGGACTCCAAAAACTGTTGCCGGGCTTTGTTGGAAATATGCCCTCGAGGCAATAATAAAATGGTTATTATTATATTTCCTTGTTCATGATAATTGTCTATTGTTCATGCTATAATTGTGTTATCCGGAAATCGTAATACATGTGTGAATACATAGACCACAACATGTCCCTAGTGAGCCTCTAGTTGACTAGCTTGTTGATCAATAGATGGTTACGGTTTCCTGACCATGGAAATTGGATGTCATTGATATCGGGATCACATCATTAGGAGAATGATGTGATGGACAAGACCCAATCCTAAGCATAGCGCAACATCGCGTAGTTCGTCTGCTAAAGCCTTTCTAATGTCAAGTATCTTTTCCTTAGACCATGAGATTGTGCAACTCCCGGATACTGTAGGAATACTTTGGGTGTGCCAAACGTCACAACGTAACTGGGTGACTATAAAGTTGCACTACGGGTATCTCCAAAAGTGTCTGTTGGGTTGGCATGAATCAAGACTGGGATTTGTCATTCCGTATGACACAGAGGTATCTCTAGGCCCACTCGGTAAGACATCATCGTAATGAGCTTAGTGTGACTAAGGGTTGGTCACTGGATGATGTGTTATGGAACGAGTAAAGTGACTTGCCGATAACGAGATTGAATGAGGTATTGGGATACCGACGATCGAATCTTTGGCAAGTAACGTACCGATTGACAAAGGGAATTGTATACGGGATTGCTTGAATCCTCGACATCGTGGTTCATCCGATGAGATCATCGCCGAACATGTGGGATCCAACATGGGTATCCAGATCCTGCTGTTGGTTATTGGCCCGAGAGTTGTCTGGGTCATCTCATCTAGAGGGGCCCGCCCCCCTTCCCCCTTCCCCTATAAATAGAGGGGCAAAGGGAGGGCTGTACAGCACATCAAAGGCGCAGCCCCTCCCCTCCCCAACACCTCTCCTCCTCCGTTAAGAGCTTGGCGAAGCCCTGCCGGAGTACTGCCGCTCCACCACCACCACGCCGTCGTGCTGCTGTTGGAGCTCTCTTCCTCAACCTCTCCCTCCTCCTTGCTGGATCAAGGCGCGGGAGACGTCTCTGCTCCGTACGTGTGTTGAACGCGGAGGTGCCATCCGTTCGGTGCTAGGATCATCGGTGATTTGGATCACGTCGAGTACGACTCCATCAACCCCGTTCTCTTGAACGCTTCCGCTCGCGATCTACAAGGGTATGTAGATGCACTCCTCTCCCTCTCGTTGCTAGATGACTCCATAGATTGATCTTGATGATGCGTAAAAAATTTTAAATTTCTGCTACGATCCCCAACAGTGGCATCATGAGCTAGGTCTATGCGTAGTTTCTATGCACGAGTAGAACACAAGTTGTTGTGGGCGTCGATTTTGTCAATTTACTTGCCGTTACTAGTCTTATCTTGATTCGGTGGCATCGTGGGATGAAGCGGCCCAGACCGACCTTACACGTACGCTTACGTGAGACTGGCTCCACCGACTGACATGCACTAGTTGCATAAGGTGGCTAGCGGGTGTCTGTCTCTCCCACTTTAGTCGGATCGGATTCAATGAAAAGGGTCCTTATGAAGGGTAAATAGAAATTGGCATATCACGTTGTGGTTTTGGCATAGGTAAGAAACGTTCTTGCTAGAAACCTATAGCAGCGACGTAAAAACTTGCAACAACAATTAGAGGACGTCTAACTTGTTTTTGCAGCATATGCCGTGTGATGTGATATGGCCAAAAGGATGTGATGAATGATATATGTGATGTATGAGATTGATCATGTTCTTGTAATAGGAATCACGACTTGCATGTCGATGAGTATGACAACTGGCAGGAGCCATAGGAGTTGTCTTAATTTATTCATGACCTACGTGTCAACATAAATGCCATGTAATTACTTTACTTTATCGCTAACCGTTAGCCATAGCAGTAGAAGTAATAGTTGGTGAGACAACTTCATGAAGACACGATGATGGAGATCATGTTGATGGAGGTCATGGTGTCATACCGGTGACAATGATGATTATGGCGCCCCGAAGATGGAGATCAAAAGGAGCAAAATGATATTGGCCATATCATGTCACTATTTGATTGCATGTGATGTTTATCATGTTTTACATCTTATTTGCTTAGAACGACGATAGCATAAATAAGATGATCCCTCGCAATAATTTCAAGAAAGTGTTCCCCCTAACTGTGCATCGTTGCTAAGGTCCATTGTTCCGAAGCACCACGTGATGATCGGGTGTGATAGGTTCTAAAGTTCGCATACAATGGTGTAAGCCAGATTTACACACACAATACACTTAGGTTGACTTGACGAGCCTAGCATGTACAGACATGGCCTCGGAACACGGAAGACCGAAAGGTCGAACATGAGTCGTATAGAAGATACGATCAACATGAAAATGTTCACCGATGATGACTAGTCCGTCTCACGTGATGATCGGACACGGCCTAGTTGACTCGGATCATGTATCACTTAGATGACTAGAGGGATGTCTATCTGAGTGGGAGTTAATTAAATAATTTGATTAGATGAACTTAATTATCATGAACATAGTCTAAAAATCTTTGCAATATGTCTTGTAGATCAAATGGCCCACGCTAATGTTGCCCTCAACTTCAATGCGTTCCTAGAGAAAACCAAGCTGAAAGACGATGGCAGCAACTACACAGACTGGGTCCGTAACCTGAGGATTATCCTCATAGCTGCCAGGAAAGCATATGTCCTTGATGCACCGCTAGGTGAAGCACCTGTTTTCCTAGCAGAACAAGACGTTATGAACGCTTGGCAGACGTGTAGTGATGATTACTCCCTGGTTCAGCGCGGCATGCTTTACAGCTTAGAACCGGGGCTCCAAAAGCGTTTTGAGCAACACGGAGCATATGAGATGTTCCAAGAGCTGAAAATGGTTTTCCAAGCTCATGTCCGGGTCGAGAGATATGAAGTCTCCGACAAGTTCTACAGTTGTAAGATGGAGGAGAAAAGTTCCGTCAGCGAGCACATACTCAAAATGTCTGGGTTGCACAACCGCTTGTCTCAGCTGGGAGTTAATCTCCCGGATGATGCGGTCGTTGACAGAATCCTTCAGTCGCTCCCACCTAGCTACAAGAGCTTTGTGATGAACTTCAATATGCAGGGGATGGAAAAGACCATTCCTGAGGTATATTCAATGCTGAAATCAGCGGAGGTGGAAATCAAAAAGGAACATCAAGTGTTGGTGGTGAATAAAACCACTAAGTTCAAGAAAGGCAAGGGTAAAAAGAACTTCAAGAGGACGGCAAGGGAGTTGCCGTGCCCGGTAAGCAAGCTGCCGGGAAGAAGCCAAAGAATGGACCCAAGCCTGAGACTGAGTGCTTTTATTGCAAGGGAAACGGTCACTGGAAGCGGAACTGCCCCAAGTACTTAGCGGATAAGAAGGCCGGCAATGCCAAAGGTATATGTGATATACATGTTATTGATGTGTACCTAACCAGCGCTCGTAGTAGCTCCTGGGTATTTGATACCGGTGCAGCTGCTCATATTTGTAACTCAAAACAGGAACTGCGGAATAAACGGAGACTAGCGAAGGACGAGGTGACGATGCACGTCGGGAATGGTTCCAAGGTCGATGTGATCGCCGTCGGCACACTACCTCTACAATTACCTATGGGATTATTTTTAAACCTCAATAATTGTTATTTAGTACTAGCTTTGAGATGAACATTGTATCTGGATCTCGTTTAATATGAGATGGCTACTCATTTAAATCTGAGAATAATGGTTGTTCTATTTATATGAGAGACACGTTTTATGGTCATGCCCCGCTGGTCAATGGTTTATTCTTATTTAATCTTGAACGTGATGTTACACATATTCATAGTGTGAGTGCCAAAAGATGTAAGGTTGATAATGATAGTCCCACATACTTGTGGCACTGCCTCCTTGGTCACATTGGTGTCAAACGCATGAAGAAACTCCATGCAGATGGACTTTTGGAGTCTCTTGATTATGAATCATTTGACACGTGCGAACCATGCCTCATGGGCAAAATGACCAAGACTCCGTTCTCCGGAACAATGGAGCGAGCAACCAACTTATTGGAAATCATACATACTGGTGTGTGCGGTCCAATGAGTGTTGAGGCTCGCGGTGGCTATCGTTATGTTCTCACCCTCACTGATGACTTGAGTAGATATGGGTATGTCTACTTTATGGAACACAAGTCTAAGACCTTTGAAAAGTTCAAGGAATTTCAGAGTGAGGTTGAGAATCAACATGACAGGAAAATCAAGTTCTTGCAATCAGATCGCGGGGGAGAATATTTGAGTCATGAATTTGGTACGCACTTAAGGAAATGTGGAATAGTTTCACAACTCACGCCGCCTGGAACACCTCAGCGTAATGGTGTGTCCGAACGTCGTAATCGCACTCTATTGGATATGGTGCGATCTATGATGTCTCTTACCGATCTACCGCTATCATTTTGGGGTTATACTATAGAGACTTCCGCATTCACTTTAAATAGGGCTCCGTCGAAATCCGTTGAGACGACACCATATGAATTGTGGTTTGGTAAGAAACCTAAGATGTCGTTTCTGAAAGTTTGGGGATGCGATGCTTATGTCAATCAACTTCAACCTGAAAAGCTCGAACCCAAATCAGAAAAATGTGTCTTCATAGGATACCCTAAAGAAACTATTGGGTATACCTTCTACCTTAGATCCGAAGGCAAGATCTTTGTTGCCAAGAATGGATCCTTTCTAGAGAAAGAATTTCTCTCGAAAGAAGTAAGTGGGAGGAAAGTAGAACTTGATGAAGTGTTGCCTCTTGAACCGGAGAGTGGCGCAGCTCAAGAAAATGTTTCTGAGGTGCCTGCACCAACTAGAGAGGAAGTTAATGATGATGATCATGAAACTTCAGATCAAGTTGCTATTGAACTTCGTAGGTCCACAAGGACACGTTCCGCACCAGAGTGGTACGACAACCCTGTCATGGAAATCATGTTGTTAGACAATGGTGAACCTTCGAACTATGAAGAAGCAATGGCGGGCCTAGATTCAGACAAATGGCTGGAAGCCATGAAATCCGAGATAGGATCCATGTATGAAAACAATGTATGGACTTTGACTAACTTGCCCGATGATCGACAAGCCATAGAAAATAAATGGATCTTTAAGAAGAAGACAGGCGCGGATGGTAATGTGACCATCTATAAGGCTCGGCTTGTCGCTAAGGGTTATCGACAAGTTCAAGGGGTTGACTACGATGAGACTTCCTCACCCGTAGCGAAGCTGAAGTCCGTTCGAATCATGTTAGCAATTGCCGCATTCTATGATTATGAGATATGGCAAATGGACGTCAAAACGACATTCCTTAATGGTTTCCTTAAGGAAGAGTTGTATATGATACAGCCGGAAGGTTTTGTCGATCCTAAGAATGCTGACAAGGTGTGCAAGCTCCAACGCTCAATCTATGGGCTGGTGCAAGCATCTCGGAGTTGGAACATTCAATTTGATGAGATGATCAAAGCGTTTGGGTTTATGCAGACTTATGGAGAAGCCTGTGTTTACAAGAAAGTGAGTGGGAGCTCTGTAACATTTCTCATATTATATGTGGATGACATACTGTTGATGGGAAATGATATAGAATTCTTGGAAAGCATAAAGGCCTACTTGAACAAGTGTTTTTCAATGAAGGACCTTGGAGAAGCTGCTTATATATTAGGCATCAAGATCTATAGAGATAGATCGAGACGCTTCATTGGTCTTTCACAAAGTACGTACCTTGACAGGATATTGAAGAAGTTCAATATGGATCAGTCCAAGAAGGGGTTCTTGCATGTATTGCAAGGTATGAGATTGAGCACGGCTCAATGCCCGACCACGGCAGAAGATAGAGAAAAGATGAGTGTTGTCCCCTATGCCTCGGCCATAGGGTCTATTATGTATGCCATGCTGTGTACTAGACCTGATGTAAACCTTGCCGTAAGTTTGGTAGGAAGGTACCAAAGTAATCCCAACATGGAACACTGGACAGCGGTCAAGAATATCCTAAAGTACCTGAAAAGGACTAAGGATATGTTTCTCGTTTATGGAGGTGACGAAGAGCTCGTCGTAAAGGGTTACGTCGATGCTAGCTTCGACACAGATCTGGATGACTCTAAGTCACAAACCGGATACGTGTATATTTTGAATGGTGGGGCAGTCAGCTGGTGCAGTTGCAAGCAAAGCATCGTGGCGGGATCTACATGTGAAGCGGAGTACATGGCAGCCTCGGAGGCAGCACAAGAAGCAATCTGGGTGAGGGAGTTCATTACTGACCTAGGAGTTATTCCCAATGTGTCGGGCCCAATGACTCTCTTCTGTGACAACACTGGAGCTATTGCCCTTGCCAAGGAGCCCAGGTTTCACAGGAAGACCAGGCATATCAAGCGCCGCTTCAACTCCATTCGTGAAAATGTTCAAAATGGAGACATAGATATTTGTAAAGTGCATACAGACCTGAATGTCGCAGATCCGTTGACTAAACCTCTTCCTCGAGCAAAACATGATCAACACCAGAACTCTATGGGTGTTCGATTCATCACAATGTAACTAGATTATTGACTCTAGTGCAAGTGGGAGACTATTGGAAATATGCCCTAGAGGCAATAATAAAATGGTTATTATTATATTTCCTTGTTCATGATAATTGTCTATTGTTCATGCTATAATTGTGTTATTCAGAAATCGTAATACATGTGTGAATAGATAGACCACAACATGTCCCTAGTGAGCCTCTAGTTGACTAGCTCGTTGATCAATAGATGGTTACGGTTTCCTGACCATGGACATTGGATGTCATTGATAACGGGATCACATCATTAGGAAAATGATGTGATGGACAAGACCCAATCGTAAGCATAGCGCAAGATCGTGTAGTTTGTCTGCAAAAGCTTTTCTAATGTCAAGTATCTTTTCCTTAGACCATGAGATTGTGCAACTCCCGGATACTGTAGGAATACTTTGGGTGTGCCAAACGTCACAACGTAACTGGGTGACTATAAAGGTGCACTACGGGTATCTCCGAAAGTGTCTGTTGGGTTGGCACGAATCGAGACTGGGATTTGTCACTCCATATGACGGAGAGGTATCTCTGGGCCCACTCGTTAAGACATCATCGTAATGAGCTCAGTGTGACTAAGGGTTGGTCATGGGATGATGTGTTACGGAACGAGTAAAGTGACTTGCCGGTAACGAGATTGAACGAGGTATTGGGATACCGACGATCGAATCTCGGGCAAGTAACGTACCGATTGACAAAGGGAGTTGTATACGGGATTGCTTGAATCCTCGACATCATGGTTCATCCGATGAGATCATTGTGGAACATGTGGGAGCCAACATGGGTATCCAGATCCCACTGTTGGTTATTGGCCGGAGAGTTGTCTGGGTCAGGTCTGCATGGTTCCCGAACCCGTAAGGTCTACACACTTAAGGTTCGATGACGCTAGGGTTATTAGGAAGACTTATATGTGATTACTGAATGTTGTTTGGAGTCTCGGATGAGATCCCGGACGTCACGAGGAGTTCCGGAAATGGTCCAGAGATGAAGATTTATATGTGGGAAGTTGTCATACGGTCACCGGAAAGGTTCGGGGGCATATCAGTATTATACCGGGGCCACCGAAGGGGTTCGGGGGGTCCACCGGGAGGGGCCACCTCTCCCGGAGGGCCTTATGGGCTGTAGGTGGAAGGGAACCAGCCCCAAGTGGGCTGGTGCGCCAACCCCCCAAGGGCCCATGCGCCTAGGGTTGGGGGGAACCCTAAAGGGGGCGCCCCCCTTGGCTTGGGGGGCAAGCCCCCCCCCCCTTGGCCGCCGCCCCCTCTAGATCTCATATAGAGGGGGCCGGCCCCCTTCCCCCTCCCCCTATAAATAGAGGGGCAAAGGGAGGGCTGCACAACACATCAAAGGCGCAGCCCCTCCCCTCCCCAACACCTCTCCTCCTCCGTTAAGAGCTTGGCAAAGCCCTGCCGGAGTACTGCCTCTCCACCACCACCATGCCGTCGTGCTGCTGTTGGAGCTCTCTTCCTCAACCTCTCCCTCCTCCTTGCTGGAACAAGGCGCGGGAGACGTCTCCGCTCCGTACGTGTGTTGAACGCGGAGGTGCCGTCCGTTCGGCACTAGGATCATCGGTGATTTGGATCACGTCGAGTACGACTCCATCAACCCCGTTCTCTTGAACGCTTCCGCTCACGATCTACAAGGGTATGCAGATTTACTCCTCTCCCTCTCGTTGCTAGATGACTCCATAGATTGATCTTGGTGATGCGTAGAAAATTTTAAATTTCTGCTACGATCCCCAATAGGCTTTCCCTCTCTTTCCTCCCTAGACCATCTACACAGTCCACTAGCAACCGCGAGGCCCAACCTAACCCTCCTCACATCCGGAGCCGTCCGATTGTGATCGAAGGGCCCCGAAACCCCTCCTAACCACCTGACCATTCCTTGCACAGTGCATCGAACCCCCCTTATGTGCGCGTCAAGCTGTCCCGAACCCGAACCACTCAGTCATGATCGTTGGATTCAGATCATCCCCAAAACATCTATAGAACATCTCCTTTTTATTTTTTGGTCTCCCTAGCCTATTTATCCGGGACAGTCAAATTAAGATTGGAGGGACCAAATGCCCCTACCTTAACCCACCTACTATATATAGTCGGTGCATTTCTAGACCAAACCCTATTTTATAGGGATCCTCCCCTGTCCAATCGCCGCCGCTGCCATTCAACCACCCCTCTTCCCCTCAGGATCCCTCCCGATCCACTCCATCGCAGCCGACCACCTTCCTTCATCGTTTTCAGATCCACCCAATCGCCGCAGCCATCCATCCATTCGAGCCAGCGGCAGCTCACCCCGAGCCACCTCTAGCCCATAGCCTCGTGCTCGTGCCCGAGCAGGAGCTCATCCATGAACAGAACAGATGAGCCCCGCCGTCCGTCCGCTGCCTCCTTGCTTCACCACCTTTATCTCTCTCCCTCCCTGACCTCTCTTGTTCTCATGGAACAACAGCCCCGTCCGATCTTCGCCCGAGCAGAAGCTCCATGACCATGCCCGCCTGATGCTCAAGCCACCACCAAGAACTGCTCCATCGCCACGGGTTCCGGCGTCCAGGACCTCCCCCGCAACCATCAAACTTGTTCCTGGCCTCCTCGCTGTGCTCTGCCATCCTCTGCCCGGTGACCCACACAGCCGCGACCTCCATGGCCGAGTTCGTGCCCGGCGCCGAGCTCCAGATCCTTCAGCCACTGCCTCACCTACCGCCACGGGTCATCTTCGCGCCATCCCCACGGTCGGATCCACGCCATCCGCGGCCTCCCTACTTCGTCCTTTCGTCGGAGTCGCGCCAAGTCTGTCGACCGAGCAGCCAAGATCATGCCGCCGCCTCGACTCCAGGTCCGGCCGCCGTCGGTCGCTCCCTCCCCGAACTCCAGCCTCGCCCAGGCCATCCCCCATCGCCAGTGTCGCCGCGCCTGCTTCCCCCGTCGAACCTTGCTGCCGGCATGTGCTTCCCCTGCTTCGAGCAGTGGCTCAGGATCAAGAGCAGTCGCCCGCGTCCACCCTATTGACCAGTCCACGCGAGCACTAGCCATCAACGCCGCTTGGGCCTCCTCCTCGCCAGCATGCCAAGACCCGAGGCCCAGCGCTCCAGCCTGCCCGGCCTCCTCCACCGACCGGCCCATGAGGCCTGGTGAGCAACCCTCGCTCCCTGTGCACTTTTGGGCCGACCAGATTCGATCCGAGTCACTATTTTTTTCCGTGAACGAATTTGCCTAATTAATCAGAGAACTATAGTTTTTCAGAAACCCCCCTAGTGTTCATGCATATCATATCTCACAAACTATGCATCATATGTAAAAATTTCATATATGTAAAATGCTTAGTTTTTCATGTACTTTCATAATATGCCACTTTCATCTATGTTTAAAATATTTAAAATGATGTTTGCATATAATTTGCTTATTGCCATGTTAAAATGATTTAATTCATATCTAATTAACAGTAGCTCGGTTTTAAATAAATTATATATGTAAATGGGGTAGACAAATGCCTAGTTTAACATGGTGCACTCATCTTGCATGTTTAACAACTCTAAAATATGGTTTAGGGAAGAACAGTACCAACTCTAAAATTTGCATATGAGGATTTTCCGGAATTGTTGCTTGTTGTTCCGGCCTCATTTAAACTTGCCTAGATAGGTAGTTTTATTATGCTTCACCCCTTGACATGTTTAATAACATTGAATATTGTTGGGTACATAAACGGGAGAGAACCAAATAATCGAATATAGTGTTTCGTCAATATGCAACTCGTTGCATATTGAGCTCCACTCAATTTGTAGTATTACTTGTTGCACTTTGCCACGCCATGCCTCATTAAACCGGAGATGCATCATACTTGTTTGTGCATCATGCCATGATTATGCTTGTTGGTTTACCATGTTGTTTGCTTCTTTCCGGTGTTGCTTCTTCTTGATAGTTCTGGTAATGTTGAGTTTGTGAGGATCCGTTCGACTACGTCTGTTTGCCTTCTTCATGGACTCGTTCTTCTTCCTTGCGGGATCTCAAGCAAGATGATCATACCCTCGATATCACTTCTATCTTTGCTTGCTAGTTGTTCGCTCTATCACTATGTCGCGCTACCTACCACTTGTTTACCATGCCTCCCATATTGCCATGTCAAGCCTCTAACCCACCATCCTAGCAAACCATTGTTTGGCTACGTTACCGCTTTTGCTCAGCCCCTCTTATAGTGTTTCTAGTTGCTGGTGCCTTGCAGTTTGTTCCATGTTGGAACATCACAATATCTCTTATTTTAATTAATGCATCTATATACTTGGTAAAGGGAGGAAGGCTCGGCCTTTTGCCTGGTGTTTTGTTCCACTCTTGTCGCCCTAGTTTCCGTCATACCAGTGTTATGTTCCTTGATTTTGCGTTCCTTACGCGGTTGGGGTTATGGGACCCCCTTGACAGTTTGCTTCGAATAAAACTCCTCCAGCAAGGCCCAACCTTGGTTTTACATTTGCCTAACAATCTATAACTTTCCCTTGGGGTTGCAAACCTGAGGGTCATCTTTATTTTAACCCCCCGGACCAGTGCTCCTTTGAGTGTTGGTCCGAAACGGGCAGCCTACGGGGCCACCTCGGGAAAACTTGAGGGTTGGTTTTACTCGTATCTTGACCTATATGGTGTGCCCTGAGAACGAGATATGTGTAGCTCCTATCGGGATTTGTCGGCACATTCGGGTGGTCTTGCTGGTCTTGTTTTACCATTGTCGAAATGTCTTGTAACCGGGATTCCGAGTCTGATTGGGTCTTCCCGGGAGAAGGAATATCCTTCGTTGATCATGAGAGCTTGTGATGGGATAAGTTGGGAAGCCCCTGCAGGTATAAACTTTCGAGAGCTATGCCCGCGGTTATGTGGCAGATGGGAATTTGTTAATATCTGGTTGTAGAGAACTTGACACTTGACTTAATTAAACTGCATCAACTGTGTGTGTAGCCGTGATTGTCTCTTTTCGGCGGAGTCCGGGAAGTGAACACGGTTTGGGTTATGTTTGAACGTAAGTAGTTTCAGGATCACTTCTTGGTCACTTCTTGCTTCACGACCGTTGCATAGCTTGTCATCTTACTCTTATTTGTGTATGTTAGCCACCATATTTGCTTAGCGCTTGTTGCAGCTCCACCTCATTACCACATCCTACCCATAAGCTTAAATAGTCTTGATCTCGTGGGTGTGAGATTGCTGAGTCCTCGTGACTCACGGATACTTCCAAACAGTTGCAGGTGCCGAGGATACCAATGCAGGTGATGCTACCGAACTCTGATGGGAGTTCGAAGAGGACCTTGGTCGTTACTATGTTTCATTTCCTAATGATCAGTAGTGGAGCCCAGTTGGGACGATCGGGGATCTAGCATTTGGGGTTATCTTCTTTTATTTTGGTTCTGTAGTCGGAACTTGATTGTAACCTGGATGATGTATGTTTAACTTGTTATTTGTGTGAAGTGGCGATTGTAAGACAACTCTTTATCCCTTTCTTATGCAGTACATGGGATTATGTGAAGACTACCTCTCTTGCGACAAAACCACCATGCGATTATGCCTCTAAGTCGTGCCTTGACACGTGAGAGATATAGCCGCATCGTGGGTGTTGCAGTTAGCTTAGCATAATGATCGTTAAATTTTATTGCTATTGCTTTCTTCATGAGTTATACATATTTCTTTGACTATGAGAGTATGCAACTCCCGCATAACGGAGGAACACCTTGTGTGCTATCAAACATCACAACGTAACTGGGTGATTATAAAGATGCTCTACAGGTGTCTTGGAAGGTGTTTGTTGGGTTGGCATAGATCGAGATTAGGATTTGTCACTGCGAGTATCGGAGAGGTATCTCTGGGCCCTCTCGGTAATACACATCATGATAAGCCTTGCAAGCAATGTGACTAATGCGTTAGTTGCGGGATGATGTATTACGGAACGAGTAAAGATACTTTCCAGTAACGAGATTGAACTAGGTATGAGGATACCGACGATCGAATCCCGGGCAAGTAACATACCGATGACAAAGGGAATGATGTATGTTGTCATTGCGGTTTGACCGATAAAGATCTTCATAGAATATGTAGGAACCAATATGAGCATCCAGGTTCCGTTGTTGGTTATTGATCAGAGATGTCTCGGTCATGTCTACATAGTGCTCGAACCCGTAGGGTCCGCACGCTTAACATTTGGTGACAATTTGTATTATGAGTTATGTGTTTTTGTGACCGAAGATTGTTCGGAATTCCAGATGAGATCACGGACATGACAAGGAGTCTCGAAATGGTCAAGGGGTAAAGATTGATATATTGGAGGATAGTATTCGGACACCGGAATGGTTCCTGAGTGTTTCAGGTATTTTTCAGAGTACCGGGAGGTTACCGGAACCCCCGGGAAAGTAATTGGCCAACATGGGCCATAGGGGAGAGAGAGGGGAGCCCACAAGCAGTGGCGCCCCCCATGGGCTCTCTGAATTGGACAAGGGGAGGTGGCGCGCCCCCCCTTTCCTCCCCCCTCTCCCTCTCATTCCCCCTTTCCCCCTTCGAAAGAAGGAAGGGGGGCGACTTGGACTAGGAGTCCTAGTCGGTTCCCCCCCATGGTGCGCCCCCATAGGCCGGCTTCCTCCCCTCCTCCTTTATATACGGGGGCAGGGGCACCCCAAAGAGCATCAGTTGTTCTCTTAGCCGTGTGCGGTGCTCCCTCCATAGTTTACTCCTCTTGTCATATTGTCGTAGTACTTAGGCGAAGCCCTACGCAGATCACATCAGCACCACTGTCACCACGCCGTCGTGCTGACGAAACTCTCCCTCGACACTTTACTGGATCAAGAGTTCGAGGGACGTCATCGAGCTGAACCTGTGCAGAACTCGGAGGTGTCGCACATTCGGTGCTTGATCGGTTGGATTGCGAAGACGTTCGACTACATCAACCGCGTTAAGCTAACGCTTCCGCTTTCGGTCTATGAGGGTACGTGGACACAGTCTCCCACTCTCGTTTCTTTGCATCTCCTAGATAGATCTTGCGTGCTCGTAGGAACATTTTTGATGCTACGTTCCCCAACAGTGGCATCCGAGCCAGGTCTATGCGTAGATGATATGCACGAGTAGAACACAAAGAGTTGTGGGCGATCATAGTCATACTGATTACACCAACGTCTTATTTTGATTCGGCGGTATTGTTGGATGAAGCGACCTGGACCAACCTTACATGACCACGTTCATGAGACTGGTTCCACCGACAAACATGCAACTTGTTTTGCATAAGGGTGGCTGGCGGGTGTCTGTTTCTCCAACTTTAGTTGAATCGAATTTGACTACGGCTGGTCCTTGTTGAAGGTTAAAACAACACACTTGATGAAAAATCGTTGTGGTTTTGATGCATAGGTAAGAACGGTTCTTACTAGAAGCCCGCAGCAGCCATGTAAAACTTGCAACAACAAAGTAGAGGACGTCTAACTTGTTTTTACAGGGCATGTTGTGATGTGATAGGGTCAAGACATGATGTGATAAACTTTGATGTATGAGATGATCATGTTTTGTAAAAGTTGCCGGCAACTGGCAGGAGCCTTATGGTTGTCGCTTTATTGTATGAAATGCAATTGCTATGTAATTGCTTTACTTTATCACTATGCATTAGCGATGGTTGTAGAAGCAATAGTTGGCAAGGCGACAACGACACTACAATGGAGATCAAGGCACTACTGCAGGATGCTCCTAACGCGACACTACGATCAAAGACCCTTCGAGAAACTATGTGCGATGCAATAATTGCAAACAGTGGTGTATGAAAACAGTCAAAAAAGGTGAAAAATGTTTGCGATGGAGGATGCATCAAACACGGTTTAGATTTTAGTTGTGTGTGCGATGAAGGGCATACGGTTCAGTTCAATTAACTGTTTGCGATGAGGAGGAACAAAAGAAACGAGCAGCCAGATGAAGGCATGTGCGATACACAGGATACAGTTCACTCGGATGAATTGTTTGTGATTAGGCAACACAAAAGAAATGGGCAGCCAGATGAAGATGTGTGCGATATAGATCATACGGTTCACTCGGATGAACTGTTTGTGATTAGGAAACACAAATGAAATGGTCAGCCAGATCAAGGTGTGTGCGATATATAGCATGCGGTTCACTCGGAAGAACTGTTTGCGTTGACACAAGAGAACAGAAACGGTTCAACTTAACAAGACGTGTGTGTTGTGCGATGAGATTGCATACAGAACAACAACAACAACATATATAATCGCCGTAAAAAAATTTAACAACATATATTAAATTACGTGTGAATCGTATTCTAACAACACCCCTTAAAACCTTATTCTAACAACGCCGGCCTTATTCTGCTAACACTTCTACACCGCTTCGTCCACCTTAGCCGGACCGCACAGCAACCTGAAAAAACTGCAGTAGCCCAAAAGCCCAACCCCTCGCTGCCCATCTTTCTTCCCCACCACCTCCAACCGCTGTGGCGCCCCACCACCTCCCACCCCCGAGGTGCCCCAGCTTCGGCGCCCCACCGCCTCCACCCCCGCGGCGCCCTGGCCCGGCCACCACCCCGCGCCGCCCCGACTTACCTCCGTCCGGCCTTGGCATGGTCCGATGGAACCCCGCCCCACTGCCTCTCCGCCGGCCAAGATTCACGATGGCGCCGATGCCGCACCGCTCCCCACCACCTCACCTTATCCTCTTGGAGCTGGACAGGGTCGTCAGCGCTTGTTTTCTCTCTTCCGACGCCACTCCAACCACCATCCCTCCTCGTCAACCAGCCACTGGACCCACCCATTATCGTCCTTCCACGCATGGCTGGCGTCGGATCAACTTGTCGCCGTCCCCTGCAAACGACTGGGTCGAGGGGCAGCTGGATCCGCCCCGTCGCCATTCTCCCACGGCTGCCCAATGCCAGATCCATGCTTTGTCCCCCACCCTCAGGGGGTGTCTTCCCTGTCAATGATTCGAGGGGGGTCGGTGAGTTTGGTGGTCGCCGGTGACTCTCGCCTCCACATTCCTCCACCTCCTCCCTCCCATCCTGTTGCATATCAACTTGTTCTTCTTCCTCCCAGACCGCGACACAAATCCATGGCCCTCGTTCTTCTTCCTCTCCGATGGTGAGATGCAGACCGGGGCGCCGACGTTGCAGTGCGGTTCGTAGGATGAAATGCATTTTTTGTATTTTTGTTGTCACACACCCCCATGCGGTTCACTTGGTGAGGTAGCGCAATTCTTTGCTCTACGTGTAGTTTTGCTCACGCGGTGGTGCATTTTCAGTGGTTATGCAGTGCGGGGTGCGCACACATGTAGCCTGGTCAAAATCCAAAAAACTACCCAAAGTAGTGCACTCTGGTGGTCGCCGTGGTGCACTCTGGTGGTTGCTGTGGTACAACTCAGTGGCTCGCTCGAGCACGGGTTTCATCACCTCAGTGATTCTGTAGTGTGTTTCATTTTTGTTTTGCGGTTCCCTGGTCATGCAGCTCGATGGCACGCCAGGTGCAGCTTAGCTGAGCTGTTCCCTGCTCCCGTGCAGTTCAAGCGAGAAGAGGAGGACGATATATGTTCCCTGCCCCCGTTCAGTTCACGTGATGCGTTCGTGCGGTGTGGAGCACATGTGCATGTAGTCCATCGGTCATGCGTGCTGTACAGGTCCCACAGCAGGGTTTTGTTTTGTTATAAAATTCAGAGAGGTTTTGGGTGTTGTTGATGCAGTGCGGCGGGCCTGTTTGCATAGTCCAACACTCTTCTTGGGGATGTCCTTCTAGTGAACCTTTTTTCCCAAAAATTAATGCAGTACATTATCATCGACTATGCAGTTGAGACATGTTTGTAAAAAAATTATGAGGTTCACTAGCCGCGACCATTCAGTTCGGACATGTTTGTAAAAGTTAAGTTAAGTAAACTACAAATTTTTTGCAGCTCCCATCAATTCTTAAAGTGGTTCACTTGCCCTTGTCTATGCGGTCCACTCTTGTTCATAAAAAGAGAAAAAAAAGAAAAACTCGTATGAGAAAAATTACGTCCGACAAAAGAAATTATGCAGCTCGCTTGCCCGTTCGATGTAGTGCAGTTTTCATTCGGAAGTAGTGCGGTCGGCCGTATGATGTTGTTCATCCCGTAAGTGCAAAAAGTTTGTTACGGAAGCGAAAAAAAGTAATGCGGTTCACTTCTTGATAGTGTTGTGGTTCATTTACACCTGATGTGAAGTGCACTCTACTTTCTCGTCTTTAAAAAAATTACGTTTGAATAAAAGAAACCATGCAGTTCTTTTACACGTTTGATGCAGTGTGGTTTTTCGTCCGATGCAGTGCGGTTTTGAGTAAGATGAAGTACCCACGTCGATTTTGGTGTCGCGAAAAACAGAGTGTCCGCATTTGGGTAAATTCGAAATTGCTCTTAAACAGTAAGGAATTAGAGAGAGTGTTCTACATGAAAAAGTTGTGCCTCGTCGATATCTTTCCGATGGTGTATCATTTGAATTATTCCGAACAGCGTTTCGTAAAAATTTCGCAAAAAACAGCCGCTGCCTCTCGACGCCAGTCGCACGATTTTCTAAATTAACTAAAAACCGTAAGGAATCTAAAAAACATTTCAACATATGAAAGTTGAGCCTTGTCTGTAGATTTCCGATGGCGTATCATACGTCTCGTTTCGACAAATGGTTAGAAAACTGGAGCAAAAACAATACCGAAAATTTCAAAATTTTTGAAAAAGAGAATCCCGCGATTTAGTAAATTTGAAACTGCTCTTAAATCGTAACGAATTATAGAAAATAATATATAAGAAAAAGATGCGCCTTGACGATATCTTTCCAACGATGTATCATTTGCTTCATTCCGACGAGCGGTTTAGAAGAAATCGCGAAAAAACGCTCGCTGTCACTCGTCATGGGACGCACCATTTTCAAAACTGCTCTTAAACCGCAAGGAATCTCGAAAAGTGTTCAACATGGCGAAGTTGCACCTAATCCATAGCTTTCCAACGGTATATTATATGCCTCGTTCCGATAAACGGTTAAACAACTAGAGCGAAAACAGTACCAAAAAAAATATGGCGTGCAGTTTTTACAGGAAGTTCACTCGCGTGAGTACTGCAGCACACTTGGTTCAAACAATAACGTGCACTTGCATTGAGCGTGCAGTGCGGAAGTGTTGTCAGAATAGGTATTCTGCTAATACACACACACACACACACTTATAAGGACATGCTTACATAATCAAATGAAACATCCACTTACATAGGTGGCTACTACAACCATGTCATTTGCACACACCAAAGTAAACTATTACATGCATAATTACATAGGTGGCTACTACACACATGACATTTCCACATACCAACAAAGTAAACTATATATTACATGCATGATTAACTAGCATAAATGATCATCTGATCATCATCTACCTCTTGTGACGCTTGCTCTGCTTATGGCTTGATCCGGGCTCATTGATTTTGGTAACGAGGCACTTCCTCATGTCAATGATCCGCCTGTGCATCTCGTAGCATGTGTACACGCTCTTGGCTGCGAACCTGAGGTCAGGTTCATCCAGTTGCCACATCCAGGCCTGTGCCAGGATAGGGTACTTGTTCTCTGGGCATCCCGCTTCATCTTTTCGTAGTAGGGGTCGATGATGGCCGAGGCGAGTTCGACTAGGGAGTCCTTCTTGGTGCTGCCCCAGACCCTGGAGTGGTCACGGATTTCAACAAGGTTCTTGCAGGCCAAGCCCGTAACATGAAGCGCGTTTACATCGTTGGTGGTTTCCACCGTGGCGAACTTGTAGTCGGTGATGTTGACAAACCTGTTGAAACGGTCGCAAGGCTCTATGGCCATGCAGTAGTGGTAGATGAGGACATGATGGCCCACACACAACTGGGCAACGACCCTTTTGATCTATGCCGGGACGACCGGTGGTGTACTCGAGGTCAATGCCGACCACCTTGTACTTGTCTCGAGCAAGCAACTGCTCTACGTTGTTGATGTAGTCGTCCACCAAGGCCGGGTCGATGGTGTACACCACCGAGAGATCCGTCTCCCTCGCGTGGGTCTCCACTCTATGCTCGCCGAACTCCATTGGAGTGCTGCTGGACATCCCCTCTCTATGTGTCGTCGTGGGTGTGCTTGTTGATACGTCTCCAACGTATCTATAATTTTTGATTGTTCCATGATATTATATTATTTATTTTGGATGTTTAATGGGCTTTAATATAACTTTTTATATTATTTTTGGGATTAACCTACTAACCAAAGGCCTGGTGCAAATTGGAGTTTTTTTGCCTATTTCAGTGTTTCGCAGAAAAGGAATATCAAATGGAATCCAAATGGAATGAAACCTTCGGGAGAGTTATTTTTTGGAACAAACGTGATCCAGAAGACTTGGAGTGGACGTCAAGAAAGAATCAAGGAGGCCACGAGGCAGGAGGGCGCGCCTAGGGGGTCGGCGCGCCCCCCACCCTCGTGGGCCCCTCGCAACTCAACTGACGTACTTCTTCCTCCTATATATACCCATATACCCAAAATCATCTAGGAGCACCATGAAACCCTATTTCCACTGCCGCAACCTTCTGTACTGTGAGATCCCATCTTGGGGCCTTTTCCGGTGCTTCGCCGGAGGGGGAATCAATCACAGAGGGCTTCTACATCAACACCATAGACTCTCCGATGATGTGTGAGTAGTTTACCACAGACCTTTGGGTCCATAGTTATAAGCTAGATGTCTTCTTGTCTCTCTTTGGATCTCAATACAAAGTTCTCCTTGATTCTCTTGGAGATCTATTCGATGTAATTCTTTTTGTGGCGTGTTTGTCGAGATCCGATGAATTGTGGGTTTATGATCAAGATTATCTATGAACAATATTTGATTCTTCTTTGAAATCTTTTATGCATGATTTAAATATCTTTGCAAGTCTCTTCGAATTATTAGTTTGGTTTGGCCGACTAGATTGATCTTTCTTGCAATGGGAGAAGTGCTTAGCTTTGGGTTCAATCTTGCGGTGTCCTTTCCCAGTGATAGCAGGGGCAGCAAGGCACGTATTGTATTGTTGCCATCGAGGATAAAAAGATGGGGTTTATATCATATTGCTTGAGTTTATCCCTCTACATCATGTCATCTTGCCTAATGCGTTACTCTGTTCTTATGAACTTAATACTCTAGATGCATGCTGGACAGCGGTTGATGTGTGAAGTAATAGTAGTAGATGTAGAATCGTTTCGGTCTATTTGTCGCGGATGTGATGCCCATATACATGATCATGCCTAGATATTCTCATAACTATGCGCTTTTCTATTAATTGCTCGACAGTAATTTGTTCACCCACCGTAGAATTTGCTATCTTGAGAGAAGCCACTAGTGAAACCTATGGCCCTCGGGTCTAACTTCCATCATATTATTTTACTATCTATTTACTATTTTTTATCACTGTTTATTTTGCAATCTTTATCTTCCAATCTATATAAAAAAATACCAAAAATATTTATCTTATTATCTCTATTAGATCCCATTTTCGTAAGTGGCCGTGAAGGGATTGACAACCCCTTTATCGCGTTGGTTGCGAGGTTCTTGTTTGTTTGTGCAGGTACTAGGTGACTTGCGTGTTACCTCCTACTGGATTGATACCTTGGTTCTCAAAAACCGAGGGAAATACTCACGCTACTTTGCTGCATAACCCTTTCCTCTTCAAGGGAAAACCAACGCATGCTCAAGAGGTAGCAAGAAGGATTTCTGGCGCCGTTGCCGGGGAGGTTGCATCAAGAGTGTAGACATACCAAGTACCCATCACAAAATCTTATCCCTCGCATTACATTATTTGCCATTTGCCTCTCGTTTTCCTCTCCCCACTTCACCCTTGCCGTTGTATTCGCCCTCTTTTCCGTTCGCCTTATTTCTGTTCGCCTTCTTTTCGCTTGCCTCCTATTTTCTTGTGTGTTGGATTGATTGTTTGTCATGATGGCTCAAGATAATACTAAATTGTGTGACTTCTCCAATACCAACAATAATGATTTTCTTAGCACCCCGATTTCTCCTCTTACCGATGCTGAATCTTGTGAAATTAATACTGCTTTGTTGAATCTTGTCATGAAAGATCCGTTTTCTGGCCTTCCTAGTGAAGATGCCGCTACCCATCTAAACAGCTTTGTTGATTTATGTGATATGCAAAAGAAGAAAGATGTGGATAATGATATTGTTAAATTGAATCTATTTCCGTTTTCGCTTAGAGATCGTGCTAAAACTTGGTTTTCATCTTTGCCTAAAAATAGAATTGATTCTTGGAATAAGTGCAAAGATGCTTTTATCTCTAAGTATTTTCCTCCCGCTAGGATCGTCTCTCTTAGAAACAACATCATGAATTTTAAGCAACTTGATCATGAGCATGTTGCAAAAGCTTGAGAGAGGATGAAATTAATGATACGTAATTGCCCTACTCATGGATTAAATTTATGGATGATCATACAATTTTTTATGCTGGATTGAATTTTGCTTCTAGAAATATTTTAGATTCGGCCGCGGAAGGCACTTTTATGGAAATCACTTTAGGAGAAGCTACTAAACTCCTAGATAATATTATGGTTAATTATTCTCAATGGCACACCGAAAGATCTACTAGTAAAAAAGTTCATGCTATAGAAGAAATTAATGTTTTGAGTGGAAAGATGGATGAACTTATGAGATTGTTTGCTAATTAAGAGTGTTTCTTCTAATCCTAGTGATATGCCTTTGTCTACTTTGATTGATAATAATAATGAATCTATGGACGTGAATTTTATTGGTAGGAACAATTTTGGTAACAACGCTTATACAAGAAACTTTAATCCTAGGCCGTTTCCTAGTAATTCCTCTAATAATTATGGTAATTCCTACAACAACTCTTATGGAAATTTTAATAATATGCCCTCTGATTTTGAGACGAGTGTTAAAGAATTTATGATTTCACAAAAGAATTTCAATGCTTTGCTTGAAGAAGAATTGCCTAAGATTGATGAGTTGGCTAGGAACGTGGATAGAATTTCTCTTGATGTTGATTCTTTGAAACTTAGATCTATTCCACCTAAGCATGATATCAATGAGTCTCTCAAAGCCATTATAATTTCCATTGATGAGTGCAAAGAAGGAACCGCTAGGATGCGTGCTAAAAAAGATTGCTTTATAAAAGCGTGTTATTCTAGTTTTCACGATAATAAGGATGAAGATCTAAAAGTGATTGATGTGTCTCCTATTAAATCTCTGTTTGCAATATGAATCTTGATAATGATGGGACTAGAGATGAGTCAACTTTAGCTAAAAGGCGTCCCAATGATTCGAAGTTTTTTGATCTTGATGCAAAAATTGGTAAACGTGGGATTGAAGAGGTCAAAACTTTACATAGCAATGAACCCACTATTTTGGATTTCAAGGGATTTAATTATGATAATTGCTCTCTGATAGATTGTATTTCCTTGTTGCAATCCGTGCTAAATTCTCCTCATGCTTATGATCAAAATAAAGCTTTTACCAAACATATTGCTGATGCTTTAATGAAATCTTATGAAGAAAAGGTTGAATTAGAAGTTTTATCCCTAGAAAACTTTATGATGAGTGGGAACCTACTATTAAAATTAAAATTAAAGATCATAATTTTGGGTGCTAGTGTTTCCACGATTCCAAAAACTTTGTGTGATGTGTTAGGTTTCTGTGAATTTGATGATTGTTCCTTAAATTTGCACCTTGCGGATTCCACTATTAAGAAACCTGTGGGAAGGATTAATGATGTTCTTATTGCTGCAAATATGAATTATGTGACCGTAGATTTCATTGTTCTTGATATAGATTGCAATCCTACATGTCCTATTATTCTTGGTAGACCTTTCCTTAGAATGATTGGTGCAATTATTGATATGAAAGAAGGAAACATTAGATTCCAATTTCCATGAAGGAAAGGCATGGAACACTTTCCTAGAAAGAAAATTAAATTACCTTATGAATCTATTATGAGAGCCACCTATGGATTGCATACCAAAGATGACAATACTTAGATATAATCTTGTTTTTATGCCTAGCTAGGGGCGTTAAACGATAGCGCTTGTTGGGAGGCAACTCAATTTTATTTTTGTTTCTTGATTTTTGTTCCTGTTTAGTAATAAATAATTCATCTATCTTCTGTTTAGATGTGGTTTTATGTTTTTAATTAGTGTTTGTGCCAAGTAGAACCTTTGGGAAGACTTGGGGGAAGTTTTTGCGATCTTGCTGTAAAAAACAGAAACTTTAGTGCTCACGAGATTTTCTGCCATTTTTTACTGGAGAGTGCGATTAGGTTGATTATTCTTGAAGATGATTAATAGAAAAATTCCTCGCGTCCACTAATTTATTTCATAATTTTTGGGGTTACAGAAGTATTTGAAACCTACAGATTACTACAGACTGTTCTATTTTTGTCAGATTCTGTTTTCCGTGTGTTGTTTGCTTATTTTGATGAATCTATGGCTAGTATCGGGGGGTGTGAACCATAGAGAAGTTGGAATACAGTAGGTTTAACACCAATATAAATAAAGAATGAGTTCATTACAGTACCTTGAAGTGGTGGTTTGTTTTCTTATACTAACGGAGCTCATGGGATTTTCTGTTGAGTTTTGTGTTGTGAAGTTTTCGAGTTTTGGGTAAAGATTTGATGGATTTTGGAATAAAGAGTGGCAAGAGCCTAAGCTTGGGGATGCCCAAGTGATGCGGAGCATCCCAAGGTCATACCCATGGACCTACCATCGCCTCACCAAGTGCCTAGCAGACCCATGACACGAGCCCGCGCAAGAGCT
Source organism: Triticum urartu (assembly GCF_003073215.2). Taxonomy (NCBI): domain Eukaryota; kingdom Viridiplantae; phylum Streptophyta; class Magnoliopsida; order Poales; family Poaceae; genus Triticum; species Triticum urartu. The sequence continues at coordinate 134,162,485 of NC_053026.1, forward strand.
CTCGAAACCGAGGTGACATCACTCCTCTCACGTTTCCACTTCGATGCACATGAGACATGGCTACTACCTCATACGGACACATTGTGCATACTCAGGTACCATGGAGAAGATAAGGAGGAAGGAGAAGAAGAATAGGAAGATGGACGTGAAGACGGAGAAGAAGAAGTGATGAAGAAGAAGCTATAGGCTCCGGACGACCGGCCAGGACCATACGTCCGACGACCTCCAGGCTCCGGATGTCCGACACTTCCACACCTAAGCCAAAACTACAGACTTCCGACACTCCACAGATGACCGACACTCCTCCGATGATCGACCCCGACCAGACGTCCGACCGAAGACCACCCGAGCCGAATCTACGGACGTCCGACAGGCACCGGACGTCCGGACCCTCGCGAGCCTCCGGACGACCGGTGACTCCCGGACGTCTGACGCCTGTGCACTGTTTCGTGTTGGTCCACATCCCATGTACCCCTTCGCTCCCTCTTTTGCACTAAGACTATATATACTCCACCTCGTCCAACTTTCTAGGGTTAGCATTGGTTTAGCTCATTTGAGAGATAGATAATTGCTCATCCACATCGGATCTACTCCTCATGAGAGACCGCGGCCTCTTCGGAGAAGATCCTTTTGGATTCAAGACCTCCTCGCGGAGAAGAACATCAAGACCTCCTCACAGAGAAGACTGGCTACCCTTGTATCGTCCTTAGTTGATCGTGTACCGTGTGAACCCTATGTATTCGAGGATCTAGCACATGTGTGACTTTCTTGTGTTGGTTTAGTGATTCTCTTGTGTTTCCCTTGGGTTTTCCCTCTTCCCCCCTTGTGTTCTTCGTTATCATCCCGGGATCTGCTCCTTTTGTGAAAGATCGGCCGATTAGGGTTCTACCCTACATCATCTTGGTATCATGAGCCATGTTGATCACGATTTCGGAGCCTCCCCGTTGTGTTTCTAGCCTTGTTTTGTTTTTTCGTCCTAATTCGAAAATTCCCCACAAAAATAGCCCCAAATGTTTTTTTGTGATTTGTTAGTGTGTTGAGATTTTGTTGGCTTGGATCCGTGGATTTGCTTTGTTTTGAGTGAATCTAGCTTTTCACCCCTTTCCCCACCCTTTCCATCCACAAAATCCTCCGGATTTGACCATTTTCGCAATCTCCACCTCGAAACCTAGCAGTTCATCCCGTGCCCGAAATTCGCCCAGGCACCGGACATCCGACCAAGCTCAGACGTCCGACGACCGGACGACCGGCCCAGCCCGGACATCTGACCGACCCTGACGAAACTGAATTTTTTCAGTTTTGCACCGCCACCGCCCACATTTCCGCATACACACTCCTACTACCTTTACACCATCACCACTTCCGCATACCACCACCATTGCTTACCCGTCTCGCACTACGACATGTGTTTCCACTTCGAGCTTTGAGAATTTGAGTTGCGGTTCCGTATCCTTTTGTGTTTCGGCTATCTAGGTACGGTTCGACATGAACATCACCGCCGCTCATCTTCTCCACGGACACGTCATCAACAACGGCCACCTCGACTACATCTTGATATTCGTGATTGGATCACCGTCATCCGTTCTTTCTTACGGACGTGGAACCAAAGAACGGTAACCTCGTCTTGGTATTGGACATATCACTCTTGCCATTACATTGATAGCCATCACAGCCTTACTCCTTTGCGTTGCTTACCCATCGAGACTAGCCATTGAGTATTGCCGGCAACGAGACTTGTGCACATTAGTGATCATACTTCCCATAACCTACATACATCATTGTTGCATATATTGGTATCATCTCTTTTGTCACAAAGTTGTCATCGCATACACAATTGCAATCTTGGTTCGTCAAGCATTGCATGAGAAAAGAGCTCCAACATCAAAGAGCCAAACAAGCTTTTAAGCAAAAAGGAAAGATAAGCAAAGAGCTTTTAAGCAAGAACCATAGCATCATACAACATTAAGATTGTCATACTCGATCATCTTGGATCATACCATCGACCCACCTTGCATAGAGCATACTTGGGATAGAAGTCGTTGCATTTTTGCTAAGTAGGTTGTGCACAAGTCCTTGTATCCGCCTATTGTGCAATCGTGCTAGCGTCTCTCTAGTGTTGTGCAACACGAGCATTTTTTGTGGATTCCACATTTTGGCTCACCCTTGGTTGCACGACCCCACTTATCTTTTTGCGTGTGTGTTTCCGTGTACCTTATATGCTTGGTCTACTTGTTACATTGCATCTTGCGAATCTTTTCCAACATTATTGAAGCTCACTTACAATTGCATCAAATTTTGTGCCACCATCCTAACCAAGCTCCACCATAAGCTTTTACTTGTGTAGGTGTGAGAAACCGACAAGAGCTAGTACCAATTGTGCTATTTCCTTGTCCTACATTGGAGTGATCATCGATCCACTTTCAACTTCGGTCAAGGTACATTTGGTATTCGTTCTTCTCTTTCTACCACTCACATTTGTCTTGGAATGATGGATAGGCCAAGTACTTCTACCAACCCACTCTTCATTGAGCACGACAACGACATGAACTCCTACATCACCAAGAGTCACCTCTTTGGTGCACAACGTGCTTTGCATCAAGAGCAACAAGCCATGAGTGAACACATCGACAACCTCTCCGCCGACTTGTGACTCTCCGAGCAACGTACAAGGGACTACTTCGACCACAAGCTCGACGACCACAAGCAAGAGTATGACGCAAGGATGGACGAGATTCGCGCTTTGTTGCTCAACCGCTCTTATTCCACTTTGTCTTCATCAAGAAGGACCCGCTCAAGTCGACACTCCGACTTCACCCTCTCCGGCTCAAGTACACCGACATAAAACACTCTTCGCCGTGTCGCGCGCAATGATCGTCAAGCAAGCCTCAATCCTCTACGCGATACAGACTCTCAAGAGCGCCGACAATGTCAAACTCAAGAGGCTTTTGCACTAGCACAAAAACGGCAACGACAACGCCAACATGAAGAGGAAGAGCGAGCGCGTCTACACCAAGTTGCACAAGATGCCGAAGCACAACGCCAAGAACAACAACTCCGTGAAGCTCAAGCACTTGAGGTGCAACAAGCCCTCCAAGATTCAAGTCGAGCCGTAGCCAAGCGACATCGAGAAGTCCGTGAACAAGAGGAAGCACTTTGCGAAGAACTTCATGAACGATGATATCAAGCTCGCGTGCACCGTCACGTTCCCCAAGTTCCTCCTCGAGCTCGACAAGCGCATCCACAAGCTTGCCAAGAACATCAAGTTCATCAAGAGCATGAAGAGAATGGACATCCTCCATGACAAGTCCAACATGAGGTTGACAACCCTCCTCACCAAGAACGACATGAGCTTGGCAATCATCTCCAACACGGGCGTCATCATCCCCGACCCCAACACAATGAAGAGAAACGCTATGGCAAGCACAAGTTCACCATGCCCAAGTTCAACGGAAGCAACGATCCCGAAGAGTACCTTTCATGGGCATTGAAGGTCGACAAAATTTTCCATTTGCACAACTACGACGAAGAGAAGAAGATCGCGATGGCATCCCTTGAGTTTCAAGACTATGTCCTCATTTGGTGGGAACAAGTCATCGAGCGCCGTGAGGCAAGAGGTGAACTACCCATCACTACTTGGGCACAAATGAAGGATGTGATGAGAGCACGCTTCGTGCCTACCTACTACAACCACGACCTCTTCAAGAAACTCCAACTACTCAAGCAAGGAACCAAGAGCGTTGAAGAGTACTACAAGTGGATGGAGATTGCCATGATACGGGCCAATGTCACGGAAGATGATGAGCAAACTATAGCACGTTTCTTGAATGGACTCAACCATCCTATCAAGAAGATCGCCGACTTCCAACCATACTCGAACCTCATAGAGCTAGTGCATCAAGCTACAAAGGCGGAACGTCAAGTGCAAGACGATCTCAAGTATGCCAAGTTCTCATCCAAGTCCTACGGCTTCTCCAACAACCAAGCTTCAACGACTCCAACACGGTCTACCAAGCCTTCTACTAGCAACATCGACAAGTTGAGTTCCAAGAAAGCTTCGTCAACTCCAAGTCATCCTCCTACTACGAGCAACTTCAAGCCGAGAGCTTCATCATCATCCACTCCAACCGATGAGACCGTCAAGACGAGTTTCTTCAAATGCTTCACATGCGGAGGCTGAGGCCACAAGTCCTATGAGTGCACCAACAAGCGGACCATGATCCTCAACGACGACAGCACCTATGACTCGATGAGTGAAGGAGAAATGGACGCTCTTGAGCAAGTCGCCATGCACCAGCAAGTGAACGATGAAGACGAACAAGTATTTTGTGATGAAGATTCAAGTCCCGCCCTTGTTGTCTCCAAGGTCTTGACTCTCCAACATCACCAAGAAGAAGACCAACGATGCCACATCTTTCATACCAAGGCCGGCATCAATGGACGATCTGTCAAGGTCATCATCGATGGAGGGAGTTGTCATAACCTAGCAAGTGAAGAACTTTGCTCAAAGATCCAATTGCCCAAGACGAAGCATCCACATCCATACAAAGTGCAATGGCTTAGCGACTTCGGCACTATCCAAGTCGAGCATCGAGTACAAGTCTCTTTCAAAATTGGCGCCTACGAAGACACCTTGGAGTTCGACGTCGTTCCAATGACCGTTTGCCACCTTCTCCTTGGACGCCCATGGCAATTTGATAGAGGAGTCATCCACAACGGCCGAACAAACCACTACATCTTAAAGATGAAGGGAAAGGAGTACGTCCTTCGTCGAATGTCGCCAGGCCAAGTGATCGCCGACAAGCAAGCCACCCATCGTGGAGATCATAGTGAGAGAGCGAGCCACCAAAAAGAGAGTGAGCGCCACAAGCCCAAATCGAACACCTCCACGATGAGCGAAAAGAAGAATTTAGTCCTATTTGCCACCAAAAGTGAGATAAGAGGAGTGTGTGAGAACCCATCGAGTGTCCTACACTATGTCCTTGTGTGCGAGGACAATGCACCACAAACTAACACTTCTCACACTCTTCCTCTAGTGTTGTCTTTTCTTTTGCAGGATTTTCACGATGTTTCCCCCGATGAGCTACCTCCGGGACTACCTCCACTACGAGGGATCGAGCACCGCATCGACCTCATCCCCGGAGGACCTCTTTCGAACAAAGCTCCTTACCACGTCAACCCCGAAGAAACCAAAGAAATACAAAGGCAAGTAAAGCATCTCATAGACCATGGACATGTGCGTGAAAGTTTGAGCCCTTGTGCCGTCCCGGTCATTCTTGTGCCAAAACGGGATGGTAGCTTTCGCATGTGCTCCGATTGTATACCTATCAATGCTATCACCGTTCGCTATAGGTATCCCATTCCATGCCTTGATGATATGCTTGATGAGCTTAGCGGTGCCACTATCTTTTCCAAAATTGATCTTAAGAGTGGTTACTATCATATCCGCATACAAGAGGGTGATGAATGGAAAACTGCTTTCAAAACCAAGTTTAGCTTGTATGAGTGGTTAGTCATGCCTATGGGTCTCTCGGAAGCACCGGGTACTTTTATGCGTCTTATGAATCATGTCTTTCGCCCTTACATTGGTGTGTTTGTTGCGGTCTACTTCGATGATATCCTTGTTTTTAGCAAGTCTCTCAAAGAGCATGTCACCCATGTCCGAACTATTTTGCAAACTCTTCGAAAAGAGCATCTCTATGATAATATGGAGAAATGCCTTTTTGGTGTTGACAAGCTTGTTTTATTGGGTTTTGTTGTTTCTTCTAAGGGTGTTCATGTTGATGAGTCCAAGATCAATGCTATTAAGACTTGGCCACAACCAACCAATATGCATCAAGTGCATAGCTTTCTTGGCCTTGCGGGTTTCTATCGTCAGTTTGTGAAAGATTTTAGCACCATTGCTTCGCCTTTGCATGCTTTGAGCAAGAAGAATGCTCCTTTTGTTTGGGGACCATCCCAAGATACCGCTTCCAATGAGCTTAAGAATTTTCTCACTCATGCTCCCGTGCTTGCTTTACCCAACTTTGACAAACCCCTTGAGATTCATTGCGATGCTAGTGGTAATGGCATAGGAGGTGTGTTAACGCAAGAGAAGCGCCCCATAGCTTACTTTAGTGAGAAACTCTCTAGCGCGCAACTCAATTACCCCATCTATGACAAAGAGCTATATGCTTTAGTCCGCGTTTTGCATGAATGTGAACACTATCTTCGCCCTCATGAGTTTATCATTCATACCGATCATGAAACGCTCAAGTATCTTAAGGGCCAAACCAAGTTGAACAAGCGTCATGCTAAATGGAGTGAATTTATTGAGTCTTTTCCTTATGTCATCAAGTACATTAAGGGTAAAGAAAACATTGTGGCGGATGCCCTTTCTCGCATATGCATGCATGTTACTCAACTTGAATTGGATGTCATTGGTTTTGAGCATGTCAAAGACTTGTGTGAGCATGACCCTACTTTTGCGACTCCTTATGCCAAGTGTTTGACGCACACCTCTTGGGAACACTATTACATCAAAGATGGATATCTAATGAAAGCTAATAAACTTTGCATCCCCGAGTCTTCTCTTCGTTTGTTGCTTTTGCAGGAATCTCATGGAGGAGGCTTAATGGAACATTTTGGACGAGACAAGACATTTGCCACGCTCTCGAAGAACTACTTTTGGCCAAAGATGTTTCGTGACGTCAACCGCTTCACCAACCGATGCTCTACATGTCGCAAAGCTAAGTCCAAAGCTATATCCCATGGCCTTTACATGCCTCTACCAATTCCATATCAACCATGGGAAGGCATTAGCATGGACTTTGTACTTGGTTTGCCTAGGACTCGAAATGGGAAGGATTCGGTATTTCTCGTTGTGGACCGTTTATCAAAAATGGCACATTTCATCCCTTGCAACAAGATAGATGATGCTTCACATGTTGCTACTCTCTTTTGTAGGGAAATATTGCGTCTACACGGAGTGCCAAAGACGACCGTCTCGGACCGCGACGTCAAGTTCCTTAGCTACTTTTGGAAGACCCTATGCGCCAAGATTGGAATCAAGCTACTTTTCTCCACAGCGTATCATCCACAAACCGATGGCCAAACAGAAGTTACCAACCGCACACTCTCCGCTCTACTTCGATTACTCATCAAGAAGAACATCAAGGAGAGGGAGGAGTGCCTACCTACTGCTACCTCTTGAGCACTACATTGGTTTTCCCCGAAGAGGAAGGGATGATGTAGCAAAGTAGCGTAAGTATTTCCCTCAGTTTTTGAGAACCAAGGTATCAATCCAGTAGGAGCCTACGCGCGAGTCCTCGCACCTGCACAAAACAAATAAATCCTCGCAACCAACGCGATAAGGGGTTGTCAATCCCTACATGGCCACTTACGAGAGTGAGATATGATAGATATGATAAGATAATATTTTTGGTATTTTTATGATAAAGATGCAAAGTGAAATAAAAGCAAAGTAAAAAAGCAAAGGAAATAACTAAGTATTGGAAGATTAATATGATGAAGATAGAACCGGGGGCCATAGGTTTCACTAGTGGCTTCTCTGAAGAGCATAGGTATTTTACGGTGGGTGAACGAATTACTGTTGAGCAATTGACAGAATTGAGCATAGTTATGAGAATATCTAGGTATGATCATGTATATACGCATCACGTTCGAGACAAGTAGACCGACTCCTGCCTGCATCTACTACTATTACTCCACTCATCAATCGCTATCCAGCATGCATCTAGAGTATTAAGTTCATGAAAACAGAGTAACGCCTTAAGCAAGATGACATGATGTAGAGGGATAAACTCATGCAATATGATGAAAACCCCATCTTGTTATCCTTGATGGCAACAATACAATATGTGCATTGCTGCCCCTACTATCACTGGGAAAGGACACCGCAAGATTGAACCCAAAGATAAGCACTTCTCCCATTGCAAGAAAGATCAATCTGGTAGGCCAAACCAAACTGATAATTCGAAGAGACTTGCAAAGATAACCAATCATACATAAAAGAATTTAGAGAAGATTCAAATATTGTTCATAGATAGACTTGATCATAAACCCACAATTCATCGATCTCAACAAACACACCGCAAAAAGAAGATTACATCGAATAGATCTCCACAAGAGAGGGGGAGAACATTGTATTGAGATCCAAAAAGAGAGAAGAAGCCATCTAGCTAATAACTATGGACCCGTAGGTCTGAGGTAAACTACTCAAACTTCATCGGAGGTGCTATGATGTTGATGTAGAAGCCCTCCGTGATGGATACCCCCTCCGACGGAGCTCCGGAACAGGCCCCAAGATGGGATCTCGTGGATACAGAAAGTTGCGGCAGTGGAATTAGGGTTTTGGCTCCGTATCTGATCGTTTGGGGGTACATAGTTATATATATGAGGGAGTACGTCGGTGGAGCAACAAGGGGCCCACGAGGGTGGAGGGCGCGCCTGGGGGGGGGGGGGGGGGGGGGCGGGGGGGGGGGGGGGGGGTAGGCGCGCCCCTACCTCGTGGACTCCTCCTTTGTTTCTTGACGTAGGGTCCAAGTCTCCTGGATCATGTTCAGTGAGAAAATCACGTTCCTGAAGGTTTCATTCTGTTTGGACTCCGTTTGATATTCCTTTTCTTCGAAACCCTAAAATAGGCAAAAAAACAACAATTCTGGGTTGGGCCTCCGGTTAATAGGTTAGTCCCAAAAATAATATAAAAGTAGATAATAAAGCCCAATAATGTCCAAAATAGTAGATAATATAACATGGAGCAATCAAAAATTATAGATACGTTGGAGACGTATCAAGCATCCCCAAGCTTAATTCCTGCTCGTCCTCGAGTAGGTAAATGATAAAAACAGAATTTTTGATGCGGGGTGCTACTTGGAATAATTTTAATGTAATTCTTATTAATTGTGGTATGAATATTCAGATCCAAAAGATTCAAGATAAAAGTTCATATTGACATAAAAATAATAATACTTCAAGCATACTAACTAAGCAATTACGTCATCTCAAAATAACATGGCCAAAGAAAGTTCATCCCTACAAAATCATATAATTTAGTCATGCTCCATTTTCGTCACACAAGAATGCTCTCATCATGCACAACCGCGATGACAAGCCAAGCAATTGTTTCATACTTTAGTAATCTCAAACCTATAAACTTTCACGCAATATATGAGCGCGAGCCATGGATATAGCACTATGGGTGGAATAGAATATGATGGGGGTTATGTGGAGAAGACAAAAAAGGAGAAAGTCTCACATCAACGAGGCTAATCAATGGGCTATGGAAATGCCCATCGATTGATGTTAATGCAAGGAGTAGGGATTGCCATGCAATGGATGCACTAGAGCTATAAATGTATGAAAGCTCAACAAAAGAAACTAAGTGGGTGTGCATCCAACTTGCTTGCTCACGAAGACCCAGGGCACTTAAGGAGGCCCATTGTTGGAATATACAAGCCAAGTTCTATAATTAAAATTTCCCACTAGTATATGAAAGTGACAAAACAAAAGACTCTCTAACATGAAGATTATGGTGGTACTTTAAAGCACAAGTGTGGCAAAGGATAGTAGCATTGTCCATTTTATTTTATTTGGCCTTCCTTTTTTTATTTGGACTTTCTCTTCCTCTTTTTCTTAGGACAATTCTCTATGAATGATGGTCATCACACTTCTATTTACTTACAACTCAAGAATTACAACTCAATACTTAGAACAAGATATGACTCTATATGAATGCCTCCAGCGGTGTACCGGGATATGCAATGAACCAAGAGTGACATGTATGAAAGAATTATGAATGGTGGCTTTGCCACAAATACTATGTCAACTACATGATCATGCTAAGCAATATTTCAATGATGAATGTGTCATATAAACAGAATGGTGGAAAGTTGCATGGCAATATATCTCGGAATGGCTATGGAAATGCCATAATAGGTAGGTATGGTGGCTGTTTTGAGGAAGATATAAGGAGGTTTATGTGTGAAAGAGCGTATCATATCACGGGGTTTGGATGCACCGGCGAAGTTTTCACCAACTCTCAATGTGAGAAAGGGCAATGCATGGTACCGAAGAGGCTAGCAATGATGGAAGGGTGAAAGTGCGTATAATACATGGACTCAACATTAGTCATAAAGAACTCACATACTTATTGCAAAAATCTACAAGTCATCAAAAACCAAGCACTACGTGCATGCTCGTAGGGGGATAGATTGGTAGGAAAAGACCATCGCTAGTCCCTGACTACCACACATAAGGAAGACAATCAAATAACACCTCATGTTTCAAATTTGTTACATAACGTTTACCATACGTGCATGCTACGGGACTTGCAAACTTCAACAGAAGCATTTCTCAAATTCACAACTACTCAACTAGCACGACTTTGATATTATTACCTCCATATCTCAAAACGATCATTAAACGTCAAACTTCTCTTAGTATTCAAAACACTCATAAGAAAAAAATTACTAATCTTGAATACCTAGCATATTAGGATTATTTAAGAAAATTACCATGCTATTTAAGACTCTCAAAATAATCTAAGTGAAGCATGAGAGATCAATAGTTTCTATAAAACAAATCCACCACCATGCTCTAAAAGATATAAGTGAAGTACAAGAGCAAAACTATATAACTCAAATGATATAAGCGAAGCACATAGAGTATTCTAACAAATTCCAAATCATGTATGTCTCTCTCAAAAGGTGTGTACAGCAAGGATGATTGTGGTAAACTAAAAAGAATAGACTCAAATCATACAAGACGCTCCAAGCAAAACACATATCATGTGGTATAAAAATATAGCTCCAAGTAAAGTTACCGATAGAAGTAGACGAAAAGAGGGGATGCCTTCCGGGGCATCCCCAAGCTTTGGATTTTAGGTGTCCTTAGATTATATTGGGGGTGCCATGGGCATCCCCAAGCTTAGGATCTTTCCGCTCCTTGTTCCATAATCCATCAAATCTTTACCCAAAACTTGAAAACATCACAACACAAAACTTAAAGTAGAAAATCTCATGAGCTCCGTTAGCGAAAGAAAACAAAAGACCAGTTCAAGGTACTGTAATGAACTCATTCTTTATTTATATTGTTGTTAAACCTACTGTATTCCAACTTCTATATGGTTAATAAACTATTTTACTAGCCATAGATTCATCAAAATAAGCAAACAACACACGAAAAACAGAATCTGTCAAAAACATAACAGTCTGTAGTAATCTGTAGCTAGCGCAGGATCTGGAACCCCAAAAATTCTCAAATAAATTTATAGACGTGAGGAATTTATCTATTAATCATATGCAAAAAGAATTAACAAAATAGCACTTTCCAAATAAAAATGGCAGCAGTTCTCATGAGCGCTAAAGTTTCTGTTTTTACAGCAAGATATCAAGACTTTCCCCAAGTCTTCCCAACGGTTCTACTTGGCACAAACACTAATTAAACACAAAAAAACACAACCTAAACAGAGGCTAGATAAATTATTTATTACTAAACAGGAGCAAAAATCAAGGAATAAAAATAAAATTGGGTTGCCTCCCAACAAGCGCTATCGTTTAACGCCCCTAGCTAGGCATAAAAAGCAAGGATAGATCTAGGTATTGCCATCTTTGGTAGGCAATCCATAAGTGGCTCTCATAATAGATTCATAAGGTAATTTAATTTTCTTTCTAGGAAAGTGTTCCATGCCTTTCCTTAATGGAAATTGAAATCTAATATTTCCTTCCTTCATATCAATAATTGCACCAATCGTTCTAAGGAAAGGTCTACCAAGAATAATAGGACATGAAGGATTGTAATCTATGTCAAGAACAATAAAATCTACGGGTACATAATTACTATTTGCAACAATAAGAACATCATTAATTCTTCCCATAGGTTTCTTAATAGTGGAATCCGCAAGGTGCAAGTTTAGAGAGCAATCATCAAAATCATGGAAACCTAACAAATCACACAAAGTCTTTGGAATCGTGGAAAAACTAGCACCCAAATCACATAAAGCATAGAACTCATGATCTTTAATCTTAATTTTAATAGTTGGTTCCTACTCATCATAAAGTTTTCTAGGAATAGAAACTTCTAATTAAAGTTTTTCTTCATAAGATTGCATCAAGGCATCAACGATATGTTTAGTGAATGCTATATTTTGACTATAAGCATGAGGAGAATTTAGCACGGATTGCAACAAGGAAATACAATCAATCAAAGAGCAATTTTCATAATTAAATTCCCTGAAATCCAAAATAGTGGGTTTAGCAACATCTAGGGTTTTAATTTCTTCGATCCCACTTTCATCAATTTTAGCATCATGATCTAAAACCTCCGAATTCTTGGAACGCCTTCTAGGTAAAGGTGGATCATATTCAGTCCCATCTAGGTAAAGGTGGAACCTCCGAATTTCAGCAGTCAATTTCTCAAGACGAGAAATTTGGGATCTTAAACCATCAAATTCTTTAGACATATCATCGAGCTCTTTATTCATAAAACTCATAAAACTTTTTTGTTCCTTAAGCTCATTTCTAAAGAAACTATTATGCTCAAATTGCAAAACCATAAAACTCCTGACATTGCTTTCGATCTCTTCTAACCTTTTAAGGTGAAGATCACCAAATCTAGGTAGAGCCATCGTGACAAGCAAACAATCCAACACACAAGCAAACAAAAAGCAAGCGGGCAAAAAGAGGAAAACAGGGAAAGAGAGGGAGGATAGAGAGAGAGGGCGAATAAAACGGGAAGGGTGAAGTTGGGAGAGGAAAACGAGAGGAAAATGGCAAATAATGTAATGCATGAGATAAGGATTGTGATGGGTACTTGGTATATTGACTTTTGCGTAGACTCCTCGACAACGGCGCCAGAAATCCTTCTTGCTAAATCTTGAGCACTGTGTTGGTTTTCCCCGAAGAGGAAGGGATGATGCAGCAAAGTAGCATAAGTATTTCCCTCAGTTTTTGAGAACCAAGGTATCAATCCAGTAGGAGGCTACGCGCGAGTCCCTCGCACCTGCACAAAACAAATAAATCCTCGCAACCAACGCGATAAGGGGTTGTCAATCCCTACACGGCCACTTACGAGAGTGAGATCTGATAGATATGATAAGATAATATTTTGGTATTTTTATGATAAAGATGCAAAGTAAAATAAAACCAAAGTAAAAAAGCAAAGGAAATAACTAAGTATTGGAAGATTAATATGATGAAGATAGACCCGGGGGCCATACGTTTCACTAGTGGCTTCTCTCAAGAGCATAGGTATTTTACGGTGGGTGAACGAATTACTGTTGAGCAATTGACAGAATTGAGCATAGTTATGAGAATATCTAGGTATGATCACGTATATAGGCATCACGTCCGAGACAAGTAGACCGACTCCTGCGTGCATCTACTACTATTACTCCACTCATCGACCGCTATCCAGCATGCATCTAGAGTGTTAAGTTCATGAAAACAGAGTAACGCCTTAAGCAAGATGACATGATGTAGAGGGATAAACTCATGCAATATGATGAAAACCCCATCTTGTTATCCTCGATGGCAACAATACAATACGTGCCTTGCTGCCCCTACTGTCACTGGGAAGGGACACCGCAAGATTGAACCCAAAGCTAAGCACTTCTCCCATTGCAAGAAAGATCAATCTAGTTGGCCAAACCAAACTGATAATTCGAAGAGACTTGCAAAGATAACCAATCATACATAAAAGAATTCAGAGAAGATTCAAATATTGTTCATAGATAGACTTGCTCATAAACCCACAATACATCGGTCTCAACAAACACACCGCAAAAAGAAGATTACGTCGAATAGATCTCCACAAGAGAGGGGGAGAACATTGTATTGAGATCCAAAAAGACAGAAGAAGCCATCTAGCTAATAACTATGGACCCGTAGGTCTGAGGTAAACTACTCACACTTCATCGGAGGGGCTATGGTGTTGATGTAGAAGCCCTCCGTGATGGATACCCCCTCCGGCGGAGCTCCGGAACAGGCCCCAAGATGGGATCTCGTGGATACAGAAATTAGCGGCAGTGGACTTAGGGTTTTAGCTCCGTATCTGATCGTTTGGGGGTATGTAGGTATATATAGGAGGAAGGAGTACGTCGGTGGAGCAACAGGGGGCCCACAAGGCTGGAGGGCGCGCCTGGGGAGGGGGGTAGGCGCGCCCCTACCTCGTGGCCTCCTCCTTTGTTTCTTGACGTAGGGTCCATGTCTCCTGGATCATGTTCGGTGAGAAAATCATGTTCCCGAAGGTTTCATTCTGTTTGGACTTCGTTTGATATTCCTTTTCTTGGAAACCCTAAAATAGGCAAAAAAACAACAATTCTGGGCTGGGCCTCCGGTTAATAGGTTAGTCCCAAAAATAATATAAAAGTGGATAATAAAGCCCAATGATGCCCAAAACAGTAGATAATATAGCATGGAGCAATCAAAAATTATAGATACGTTGGAGACGTATCACCTATCACCGAGTTCGCCTACAACCGAGCACGACACTCAACAACCGGCAAGTCCCCATTCGAGGTCAATTACGGATTCAACCCTTTGTCCCCTTTGAACATTCTCCCTCTACCACTCCAAGAGCGCATCAATTTGGATGCAAGTGCGCGTGTGACACATCTCAAGAAGGTGCGTGAAGATACAAGAAACACCATCGAGCACCAAGTTCAACGCCTTGTGACCAAGCTCAACTTCAACAAGCAACCTATGGTCTTCAACATTGGTGATCTCGTGTGGCTACACCTTCACAAGGACCGCTTTCCACAGGAACGCAAGTCCAAGCTTCGACCACGAGCGGATGGACCCTTCAAGGTGCTTGCACGCTACAACGACAACGCCTACAAGATCGACATTCCACGCGACAAGTACTCCGTGAGCGACATCTTCAACGTCAAAGATCTCTCTCCCTTCCATGGTGATGAAGAATTTGATTCGAGAACGGATCTTCCCCAATGGAGGGAAGATGATGCAGAGCATCCCAAGGTCATCCCCATGGACCTACCATCGCCTCACCAAGTGCCTAGAGGATCCATGACACGAGCACGCGCAAGAGCTCTCAAAACCGAGGTGGCATCACTCCTCTCATGTTTACACTTCGATGCACATGAGACATGGCTACTACCTCATACAGACACATTGTGCATACTCAGGTACCATGGAGAAGCTAAGGAGCAAGGAAAAGAAGAAGAGGAAGATGTATGTGAAGACGGAGAAGAAGAAGTGATGAAGAAGAAGCTACAGGCTCCGGACGACCGGCCAGGACCGGACGTCCGACGACCTTGAGGCTCCAGATGTTCGACCCAGACCGGACGTCCGACACTTCCACACCTGTAACGCCCCGGACACACCCACCGGTGGTCGTTACTCCTGGCGGGATCTAGACTGGCCCCACAAATCAATACTAGTATTTTCTGCGCACTTTGTCCTCACTCATGCGCACCCGGGAGCAACTTCCCGGTTGGTCACCCATCCTGACACTACTCGAAGCTGAGCACGCTTAACTTTGGAGTTCTGTCCGAATAGGCTTCCGGAAAAGAAGGAATTCCTTATTGATATGAGTAGTCTATCATCCCTAATAAGCTAGGCCATCACATACACCCCCACTTAGAGGAACCGACATCCTCGTCGGGCCACAGGAACGTTCCCTCTTGGCACATACGTTTGTGCTTCCAGTCCAGTACATGTGCCATGCCGTGTGCCATGACAGGTCACAAACGTCATGAACAACATGACCACGCACCTGTCCGCAGCCATCCATGTAACCACGAGGGTCGGCTCTGCCATGCCGTGTGCCATGAAAGGTCACAAACGTCATGAACAACATGACCACGCACCTGTCCGCAGCCATCCATGTAACCACGAGGGTCGGCTCTGATACCAACTTGTAACACCCTGGACACACCCGCCGATGGTCGTTACTCCTGGCAGGATCTAGACTGGCCCCACAAATCAATACTAGTCTTTTTTGCGCACTTTGTCCTCACTCATGCGCACCCGGGAGCAACTTCCCGGCCAGTCACCCATCCTGACACTACTCCAAGCTGAGCACGCTTAACTTTGGAGTTCTGTCCGAATATGCTTCCAGAAAAGAAGGAATTCCTTATTGATATGAGTAGTCTATCATCCCTAATAAGCCAGGCCATCACAACACCCGAGCCAAAACTACAGACTTTTGACGCTCCACGGACGACCGACGCTCCTCGGACGACCGACCCTGACCAAACATCCGACCGAAGACCACTCGAGCCGAATATACGGACGTCCAGACCCTCGCGAGCCTCCGGACGACCGGTAACTCCCGGACGTCCGACGCCTGCGCATTGTTTCATGCTGGGCCGCAGCCCATGTACCCCTTCGCCCCCCTATTTTGCACTAAGACTATATATACTCCACCTCGTCCAACTTTCTAGGGTTAGCATTGGTTTATCTCATTTGAGAGATAGAGCATTGCTCATCCACATCGGATCTACTCCTCGTGAGAGACCGTGACCTCTTCGGAGAAGATCCTTTTGGATTCAAGACCTCCTCGTGGAGAAGAACATCAAGACCTCCTCATGGAGAAGACCGGTGTAAGGCCCTCGATGCGGCTATATCTCCTACGTGCCGAAGCACGACTTAGAGGCATAACCACATTGAAAGCAATGTTGCAAGTAAGGTAATCTTCACAACATCCCATGTAAATAGATAATAAAAGGGGAAGGTACATAGTTGGCTTACACTCGCCATGTCACACAAAGTACATAAATAGCATTACATCATCCAATCACTCATGGCCCGACTACGGTGCCAAAATAAAAGATCAACCCAACATGCGACACGGTCCTGATCACCCCAACTGGGCACCACTACTGATCATCAGGGAAGGACACATAGTAACGGCGTGAGTCTTCGTCGAACTCCCACTTGAGCTCAAGCGCGTCATCTGGAACAAAATCATCAGGCCCTGCATCTGGTTTGGAAGTAATCTGTGAGCCACGGGGACTCAGCAATCTCGCACCCTCACGATCAACACTATTTAAGCTTATAGGTAAGACAAGGTAATATGTGGAGTTGCAGCAAGCGACTAGCATATATGGTGGCTAACCTGTTCGCAAAAGAGAGCGAGAAGAGAAGGCAAAGAACGAACGAATAACTATAGAACATCCTGCAACAAATATTACTCCAACACCGTGTTCACTTCCCGGACTCCACCGAGAAGAGACCATCACGGTAACACACGCGATAGATTCATTTTAATTAAGTTAAGGTTCAAGTTATCTACAACCAGAGATTAACAAATTCCCATCTGCCCATAATCGCGAGCACGACTTTCGAAAGTTCAAATCCCTGCAGGGGGTCCCAACTTAGCCCATGACAAGCTCTCACGGTCAACGAAGGATATTCCTTCTAGCGGGAAGACCCGATCAGACTCGGAATCCCGGTTACAAGACATTTCGACAAGGTAAAACTAAACCAGCAACACCGCCCGAATGTGCCGACAAATCCCGATAGGAGCTGCACATATCTCTTTCTCAGGGCACACTCAGATTGTCTAAGGTACAGGTAGGCCAGCCCAGAGTTGCCCCTGGTGGCCACCGGCAGCTGACAGGTTGGACCAACACTCAGAGGAGCACTGGCCCGGGGGGGGTTAAATAAGATGACCCTTGTGCTCCAGAAACCCAAGGGAAAAAGAGGCTAGGTGGCAAATGGTAAAACCAAGTTTGGGCATTGCTGGAGAAGTTTTATTCAAGGTGAACTGTCAAGGGGTTCCCATTATTACCCAACCGCGTAAGGAACGCAAAAATCCGGGAACATAACAACATATGACGGAAACTAGGGCGGCAGGAGTGGAACAAAACACTAGGCAAGAGGCCGAGCCTTCCACCTTTTACCAGGTATATAGATGCATTAAGATAACAAGGTAATATAATGATATCCCAACAAGAAAATAATCTTCCAACAAGGAACGATCTCCAATCTTCACCCGCAACTAGCAACGCTATAAGAGGGGCTGAGCAAAGCGGTAACATAGCCAATCAACGGTTTGCTAGGACATGGTGGGTTAGAGGTTTGACATGGCAATTTGGGAGGCATGATAAGCAAGTGGTAGGCATCGTAGCATAGGCATAGCAAAAGAGCGAGCATCTAGCAAAGCAAAGATAGAAGTGATTTCGAGGGTATGATCATCTTGCCTGAAATACCGCAAGGAAGAAGAATGAGTCCATGAAGAAGACAAACGGACGTAGTCGAACGAATCCTCACAAACGCGATGATATCGGAACTAACCCGAAGAAGCATCACCGGAAAGAAAGCAAGCAACATAGTAAACAACAAACACATCAACATGGCACGATGCACAAACAAGTATGATGCATGTCCGGTTTAATGAAGCATGGCATGGCAAAGTGCACAAACAAACCTACAAATTAAGTGGAGCTCATTATGCAACTCCGTTGCATATTGACGAAACACCACATTCAAGTTATTTAATTCGATCTCGTTTATGTACCCAACAATATTCAATGTTGTTAAACATGGCAAGAGAGTGAAGCAAATGAAAACTACCTATCTAGGCAAGGTTAAATGAGGCCGGAAGCAACGAACAACAAATCCGGTAAATCCCCATATGCAATTATCAATTTGGTGCAACAACAATTTTAAACATTTAAATGTTATTATGATTATGCGAATGACATGTGCAAGTTTATGCAATTTTTATTAAAAGTTGACAAGAGCATTATGAAGCATTTGTCACCGTGGTGCAAAGGAAAGGGGTGCCACGGCAACGATAACGAAATGGTGCCACGGCAACAATAATGAAACGGTGCCACGGCAACGCCCCGGTTTCCGTAACTCGGTTGAGATGCGGGTGCAAAAGGAAAAGTGACGGGGGCATGTCATGCAAGGATGGTGGGGTGCTCCCGGATACCGGGTCCCCACGGGTTAGTGGCAAAAGAGGAGGACCGAGCAAGTGACAACTCGGGCACGGTGCAGACAATGGGTGCATCTCAAACATCGCAAGCATTCGTACACAGATGTCGTCTCGGGGTTATACCTTCGGAGCGTGCAAAGGGGATGGCTCTCATTCGTAGAGGGAAGTAGGCGTTCTCGCGACGGCAGTGGTGGAAGTAGTCGTTCTCGCTTCGTAGATGTTCACACTCCGTAGGTGTTCGGGGTCAACAAGGAACTTGCCGTCCATGGGTCTTCGAGGGTCGACGGTACAGGTTCTCGCGATCTCGGCGACGGTAGTGGTATATGTTCGTTTTTCGGAGAGGTACATGGCGTTCTTCGGTCATAGGTACTTGACGTTTTGCTACCCGGGTCTTCGGAGACAGTCGTTGTACACATGAAGTTGGGGTACTTGTCGGTCCGGTCTTGACGGAGTAGATGTACGCGTTGTCAGGGCTTGTCGCATCACCCGGTGTAGTCGTACACGTATGGAGCGGAACTTGGCGGTAGTGGTACTTGGCGCAAATCCATGGAGACGTTCTTGGCAGGCAACGAGCAGTTATGCGGTTGATAGCAGCTTCGCTGGAACAGGGGAACAATGGAGGCGCAGGAACGGCAGGCCTCCGGCGTGGCAGGGATCTTCGGTGGCTGCGGTTGGATGGGTTCGAGCGCTGCTGCGGGGAGCTCCTCTCCCGTATGGTGCGTCGCGCGAGGATGAGGCCACCGGAAGGAGGAGGTCAGGCGCTTGGAGCTCCTTTAGGCGGCAACAAAGAGAGGCGGTGGGGTCGCTGTCCTGCGGGCACGGGCGGTGCAGGGCTCCTGCGGCAGGAGATGAACGGCGCGGTGGCGGTCTCCTGCCAGGTCACCTGGATGGCAACGAGGTTGGGGCGGTCCGGTGAGGTGGAGATGGGGCGGCGGAGCCGCATGTGAGAGAGTAGAGGCGCGAGGAGGGGATCCGGTGAAGGGGACGTCGGGGGCGGAGAAGCTCGGAGCAGGCAGAGGGGATCGAGGACGATCCTGATCGGGACGAGAGGGAGATGGCCGTGGGAACCGGGCGCGGAGTGGATGGACGACGCCGGGGACGAGGTACTTGAGAGGAGAGGCGCTCGGGCATGGGAATCGGCCAGGCGCAGGATCTGGGCAGAAGAGGGAGGAGGGCCATGGATCGGGAGGCGCGGGCGCTCTCCTGGTACTCGATGCGTGCGGCGGTGCAGGAGGGAGTCGAGGGAGAGGCAAGGGATCAAGAGAGAGAGGGCTAGCGAGCGAGGGAATCGGGCTAGGGTTATGGAACTAGTGGGGGTGGCTGGGCCTTGGAGCCGGCCCAGGAGTTGACCTAGGGAGGCCGGCGGCTGGTTGGGCCTAGAGATGGGCCCTAGAGGCTGGCCTGCTTGTTTCCTCTCTATGCTATCTCCTTTTCTTTTAAATAACAGAGCAATAAAGAGAAAGGAAAAAGAGAGAAGAGAAGGTTAGAGTAAGAATTTGGGCATGCGGATAATATTCCCGGACTAGCAAAAATGTGCACGATCCAAGAAAAATGGAGTGGCCATTTTTCAAAGTTTAAATTCAAACTCATTTGATTTAAATTCAAATGGTTCGAATAGGAAGTGAGGGTTAGGAAGGTCCAAAAATGTTTGGAGTTTTGGAGGAGCCCCAGTAAAAGGGGAAAGAATTATTGGGCAAGGTTTGGAGATCAACTCGAGGCATAAAAAGCATGGGGTTATTTTTGCAAGTGTGTTGAAGTGAATTCCAAAAGAATTGAAATATTTATAATATAGCTCCCTAATATCGGAGGATAATGTTATAAAGAGAAGTCACACTTCCCTCGATTTAAATGGATCGAAGATCCACACAAATTATTTAGTTGAGATGCAAAAGGCTTATGCCATGATGACATGATGACATGATGCAATGCACATGATGACATGATAAGATGCAACACGCAAGCGAATGACATGGCAACGATGGTGAATAACTAGAAGACACCTGGCGCAATGGTCTCGGGGTGTCACAACACTCCACCACTAAGAGAGGATCTCGTCCCGAGATCTAGAATGGCATCGGAGGGACAACGGAAGAGAAAGAGAAGAGGTAAGGCTAAGTTGCTCCTTTGACAAACGAGTGAGACCAAACAACCTTGAAAAGATTAAACCATATAAAGAAAGACTGCAACGAAAAGAACAGAGTTGAAAACACTCCGGTAGGGAAAGAGGAACAAGGAATTACAAATTCGGACAGCACTCCGGTTGGAAAGATATGCTAGGCTTGATAAAATGAAAGAACTTGAGTAGAGGACACAACACTCCTGTTAAATGGATAAGCACGAAAAGAACATGATCTTTGACAAACGAGATGATGGGTTGAAAAGAGCAACATCACAATGCCTCCGGAATGAAAGAATAGAATATAGATAATTGAAATAAAAGAATGGAGAAGCAAATGCCAACTTCTGTCACAAAAAGAGTTTGAGAAGGCATCCTTAGGAGAAGGGTCGAACGGAGTTGTTGGAACACCAACAACGAAAAGAATAATCTTGATATGGTCTTATGGCATACATCTCAAATTATGAGGTGACAACCTGCCACTCACGGGAAGAAGAATTGGATTGATATGAAGAAGGAGATGAGAAAGCTTATTCACCAGAAGGATAAAAGAAGAACTTGGGTCATTTATAAGCACCATAAATAGCAACAATCCTTAGGGAAGGCTTTAGATGGAATATAACCCAAGATAACTCCAACGAAGAGGTTGATGGATTTAAAATACCCCATTCTTAACAACCTGTGAATCATGAAACATGAAATCAAATTATCAAGAGTGGCATAATACCACCTCCAATAATATGGAAGAAAGAATGCACTCCGGATTACAAGATGAAGACAGCTTGAGCTCCTTCAAAAAGAATCTCAATGAACACTTGGAGAAGGAATTATTTCTTTGATGAACCATCATGTAGCACCTTGATGAAGTACTCCGGTAAACAAAAGGATGACAAAAAGAAAGGGAAGTTGAAAACACAAGGTGAAACCTTGTAATGATTTAGAGGATCTCCGTGATAATTAGAGCTTGGAACTCCGAGAAAGAAAAGATGAACAACTCCGAAGGAAGGAATAGAATTCACTCGATGAAGCAAGAATAATAATTACATTATGCTTATCCTTCACCAATTTAATTGCTGACAAGCAACGGATTTGGCATAGTACTTATCCTCGTAGAAAAGATTAAGATAGATACCGCGCCAACTTGAGAATGCCTTCAATGAAACACCGGTGGAATCGAAACAACAAATGAATTGATAAGATAACGAAAGAAGAGGAATCTTGCACGAACCACCGTAAGAATTAAAATGACCGAAAGGAAGATAAAGGAACACCGGTTAGAATTATGAAATGAACGTGGATACTTGAGAGAATTTAGATACTAGTGAACGAAGGAATCATGAACTGATTAGAGAATATTGAATGATACACCGGTAAGATTTAGAGAAAGAGAGCTGAAAGCTGAGAATGAAGAAAAAAACCCTGAAATGATGGACTCCGGATAATCAAACTGAGAAGACTCTTGAATTGCTCCGGATAGGTGAAAAGAATTCCCACAATCACAAATAATTATGAGAGGATGGCAACAAGCTAGAATCACGAATCTTGAAGAGAATGGAGCAAGATTAAAGAGAAACTCTTCTTCGGTCTTCAAATGCAGAGAATGACGACGAGAAACACCACCAAGAATTGTTTAGACACTCCGGAAGAATCAAAAGCGAAAAGATTGAGCCAACGATGAAAAGATTTTGAAAGATCTTGGAGAAGGACATTTGACTGATGATAATTCATTCTTACGTCAAACTTTGAAATGAATTTAGGATAGCTCCGGTAAAATTAGAAGAGTCAGGTAAGATCCTGGGAAATGACATGTGGGTTAGGGCCCACTCAAAAGAAACACCGTTGAATGATTACTTGAAAAGAGAGATTGCCCCGGTTGAATTAAATGGCTTGAATGAGATAACATCCTCGAAATATCTTGAACGGATTGAGAATGGAAACGAATCATCCGAGATATCTTCAGCACTCCAGAACAAATGAATAACGAGAAGTGAATGAATATGAGGAGCACCGGCATGAGAGGGTATTTGAAACGAGGAAAAAGATATGATCAATAACGCTTGAATTTAAACCACCGGAGAAGAAAAATGAGGGAAGAGTGACGAACTTGAAGCTCCATTAGGATCTTCATGAGAATCACCGGATAAGAACATTGGAAGAAAAGAATGAAGAGACTTCACGCGAATAAAATGGATACATGATTAAGACATCGGATTTCTTGAAGAAAAGGGGGGGGGGGGGGGGGGGGAATAAACAAAGGCAACTTGGGGACGGATGAAACAAACACCGTTGAGAAGAACTGATACTTGATCTTGCGGATGTTGAAAAGATCGGATCCACTTGAAGAGAAACACGCTGGTGAAAAAGGATTGACAAGACAATCTCGATGATCAAGAAGGATTAGTATTCTCATAGGAACATGAGAACACTGCTTAGAAAAGGTATGGAATCAACATTTGACATTGAAGCAACTCGAATACCACTACTGAAAACAACACAAAGGATTGGCTTGCAAAATAAGCTGGAGCAAACATATGATAGAGATTTCATCCGAAAGTTTTCGTGGAGGGGCCTACACGGGCTCGATCATACAACACCATCATGTACAAGGCAGTGCACATGACATACGAAGCGTCCCCGAGTCGGCATAGCCAAGGACTCTTTAAGACACAACGAGACCACTATAAAACCGACCGTGAATAGGCGGACCACTAGACGTCGAACCCCAATTTCATATCATACATCTGTCGGAAAGATATCCTAAGAGCTACTTGATTTCCCACTTATCAACTCCCGAAATTTTCCGGTTATGCAATCAGGTGTTGGGGATACAGGGGAAGCATAATATATCACCCAAAACTAACAAATCCTACATCCAGCTGTATCCATCCTTCAACACATAACCAAGAAACCTTCGGAAATCATCTACCTCAACCTTCAAAAAGCATCCGTTATACGAGTTATGGCAATACTCCCGAACTCCCGCCCCAGTACTGGGTGGCGTCGAGGTTATCTCACCAACAACTGCATAGAAGAGATTTTCGATGTCGGCGAAACTAACCTCAGGTATTCCAGAACTGCAACGATAAAATTGTGACGACAACACCTCGGAGCTCAACTCCCCGGGTGTCGGGTGGTAGGTGCGACATATGCCAACGGGTGGCTTATCATTGTGGGAGCCAGTAAGACATCGCCGGTGCCTGGAAACGGGATAAGGCGAAGACATGCACGCCGGCGGATCTTACCCAGCTTCGGGGCTCTCCATGGAGATAACACCCCTACTGCTGCTCTGCGGGGTCTCCGCATATTCACTAGATGAATCAAGTAGCTACACAACGCTCCTTGAGCTGTTTGGTGGGAGGAGGAAGAAGGGCACGGCTAGCCTGCTTCTTCTCCTTGTGTGGTGTCTAGAACTAGCTGGGGGTCCAACCCTTTTGCATGGGTGCCCCGAGGGGTTTATATAAGCCTACCCCCCGGGTGTACAATGGTAATCCGACTGGGTGCGGGGCCCAGCCGTCTGTGACTACGCTCGCCGGCTTCTGCGCCGGCTGCTGGGGCCCGCCGACTGGTGGGTCCCGCCGGCTGCCGGCCCCTTGGTCGACAGGCAGGCCCCACTGTCCAGGGCCTGGTCGGCGGCTGGTTACTGTGGCTCCATCTTGTTGACGTGGGCTTCGTCGTGGTAAGTGCGGCTACAGTACCGCCGCCTGTCAGGCGATCGCTGTAGCCTCACCGCGTCTTGTCTCCTTAATGGGGCGTCTTCTTCGAGGAAGGCGGCAAGCCGGCTGCGGGGAGCCGACTCTGTCTTGGGCTGACTGGTTGGAGGCGTGGCCGCCTTCGGGCATCTCTCTGCTCAAAGGGGCCCACCATCCGTGGGCCGCGCTGGCGGCCCGTCGTGGGTGACGCCAAGGTCAACATGGCAACAGTGCTGCGCCGGACGGGTCATTCCTACTCCGTACGGCGCACTGTGCCAGGCGTGCTCCGGGATTCGGGGGTGGCAGGCTTCACTGTAGCCACGCCCCATCGCACCGCCGTTAGGTGGGTGCAAACTTTGAGGGTACGGTCTCGACCGCTTTATGGGAGCCCGCTTCTTGGAGTCGGCCTTCTCATGGCCGGCTTCTTGGAGCCGGCCTTCTCATGGCCGGCTTCTTGGAGTCAGCCTTCTCATGAGGGCTAAAGTCGGACCGCCTTCCGAAAGCCGGCCTGGGTGGCAGCCAGCAAGGGGAAGGCGGCCCCATGTCTTGGATTCTTGAGAGCCGGGCGGGCTCGTAATTTTTTCAGAAGGGCCAGGGGAAGCCGGCTAGGCTACCCATGGCTATTTACTCCGACAGTAGTCCCCGAAGCTGATCGAGCTCCGAGGCGAGCAGGGGGACGAGAAGCTTGGTCAGCTTCCCATCCTGAAGAGCCGGCTTTGCGGGTGTATGCCGACTTCAGAGAGCCCCGCATCTTGTAGGCGGGAGGAGGGGGGGACCTGCGTGCTGACCACGGGCCCTCCCGCGGCCACGTGGCAGCGATATCCTGCGAGCACACGTGCGCGACAGGACACCGCCGTAGGCCCGGGCCCGCCACTCGCGAGCCTTGGTCCGGGCGTGGATCTTCCGTGGCCCACAGGGGCCGCTCGCCTTCCCGAGGCAGTTTTGTTTTGCTGTTAAGGCTCAATAATCGCGGGACGTGGGGAGTGGGCATGATCGATCCCCACGCTTCCCCACGCCGCGCCTCCTCGGCTCCGCCACGCGAGCCTATAAGTAGGGGGAGGAGGGAGAGCGACAGAGGTTCGCACGCTCTCTCTCGCTCCGCCCCTCCTAATCCTCGTTTCTTCCTCTTGTTGCCGCCGCAGCCTCCCGTCTCAGCGCCGCCGCGTCTCTACATCGCCTCGCTCCCATGGCGTTGTCAAGCTCGTGGGACGGC
This sequence comes from Triticum urartu, assembly GCF_003073215.2. Lineage (NCBI taxonomy): Eukaryota > Viridiplantae > Streptophyta > Magnoliopsida > Poales > Poaceae > Triticum > Triticum urartu. Next base: position 134,188,403 of record NC_053026.1, read on the forward strand.
TCCAACGTCCTTGAAGATCATGTGGAGTTCCTCCGCCAGACTCGGCGCCTGCCCGGCGCCAACCTCGTGCAGGTCCGCCTGGCACCGGTGACAGAGATCTCGCCGGCGCAGGAGGAGGGCGAGCGGGTCATCTTCCGCTCGCACTGCCTGCACGGCTTCGGCCTTCCGGCGAGCGGATTTCTGCGCTCCTTCCTCGAGTTCTACAACCTCCAGCCGCATCACCTCACGCCCAATGCGGTGATGCTGCTGTCGGCCTTCGTCTCCCTCTGCGAAGGCTTCTTGGGGCTGCTCCCCATGCTGGAGCTCTGGGGAGAGTTCTTCCAGAGCAAACTCGGCACCGTCGTCGCCGGCGTGCCCGCACCCTGCGGGGCCTTCATTGCCATGAGGAGGGCGAGCGAGAACAATCCGTTCCCGTCCATCCCCCTAATCCAGTCGGTGAAGGTCTGGCAAAAATCGTACTTCTACGTGAGGAACGTCGCCGAGCAAGGAGACTACATCAACCTGCCGGCTTACGTAGCCAGCCCGCCGGCTGGGAGGCAGCCCTCATGGTGTTTCCGGTCCCGGTCACTGTCTCCGGTCGGGAACGCTGCCGTCTCCCGGCTTCGGGTGATGATCTAGTCGGAAGGCCTGCGCGGGGCCGACTTGGTGGCCGCCTTCGTGGAGCGCCGGATTCTTCCTCTCCAAAGCCGGCCCCATATGATGTGTTAGATGAGCGGCCGCTTCGACCCAAGCTGGCTGAGCACATGGAAAATGCCCCACGCGGAGGTGGCGCTCATGGTTAATTACATCGCCAACTGCAAGCTCGTCGGGGACTGGCAATACGGCAAGGCGACGTATTCTCGCGCCAATCCTCCGCCCGTGGTAAGCTTCTCTCTCTATCTTCTTTTTTTCGTCAGCCGGCTTCGTGACGGCCGGCTTCTGACCAGTCAGTTCTTTCGAGCAGAACCCTCTTCTTCCGCCGTCGGCCGGGGCGGCATGGATTAAATGCCAGTATGCCCCCGACCGCACGGTGGACGACGTTGACGACCCGGACTTGGGGGCGGCCTCCATGGAAGACGCCGTCGTGGGGGACAACGCCGAGCCCGGAGGCTCAAGGTTCACCGCGAGCTTCGAGGACTGGCCGGACGATGCTGAAGCCGAAGTCGCCCCGCGTCGCCAGCCGGCGGCCGACTATCAGGGCGCGGGCTCGTCCATCGCACCGGCCGCCGGCGGTGCGCAGAAGCGCCGGGCCGCTTCAGGCCTCTTCGGCAGTCGTCCGAAGAAGTCCAAGCCCTCCACCGCGGCGACAAAACGAGACGAGGCGGCCGCGAAGGCGGCCCGCTTCCGCAAGGCGGTGAAGCAGCCTCAGGCGGTTTCAGCGTAAGTCGTCGATTGCCTGGTCGCATGCCCTTCACCATTCTCTTTCTCTTCGCATATTCTTCTTAACTTTTTCTCGCTTGCTGGACAGGGCGCCGCTTTCCCTTGAGCGGGGTCCGGGCGGCTCGGTCGTGGGGCCGGCTGGAGGGTCTTCGAGCTCCCGCCGCGTGGACCCCCGCGCCGATCTCAGGGAGGCCACAGAGCGGAACGCCCGCGAAGCGCGGGAGGAGCGCGAGGCGGCGGAAAAGGCGGCCGCCCAGGCGGCGAGGGAGCAGGCCGACGCGGCAGCCAAGGCCCAGACGGAGGCGGCTACTGCGGAGACGGAGGCGGAAAGCTCGCGCAACCAGCCTCCGCTGCTCGCCATTCCTCTCCGAGCCGTAGCCCCCGACACCCCATTGCCCTTGGCGGAGGAGATCGTCCAAGACCCGCCGCTGATGGAGAGGGGGGAGGACCCCATGGCCTTCGCGAGGAGAGTGCCGCCAGCAGCGCCAACCGGAGCGGGCCAAAGCGGTCAATCGTCAGCGGCGCCAGAGGGGCCGACCGAAGGTGAGCCAGAGAACAGAGCCGGCCTCGAGGTGCAGCCGGCGACGAGCCGGCGCATAGGGGGAGGCACCGCTCCGCCGGAGTTGCACCGAGTCGCGGGCGCAGGCCAGTCGGCGGAAGATCTGGAGGCGGCCAGCACTGCCACGTCCGAGCGGACTCCCAGTGGGGGGACTGGTGAGCTGAATGTGGCGGCCCAAGGGGTCCGGAGCCGGCTACAAGCTCAGGCCGCCCTGCTGCAACAGTTCACCCAGGAGTTCTTGTCGATGCGAGCCACCATCCGGGTGAGTCCTTCATTCTTGGCTGCTTTGCTTTCTTAATTTCTTCCGTGGGGGCGCGTCAGCGCACCCACTGGGTGTAGTCCCCGAGATGCGGGCCGACTGCTGCGCAGTCGGGTCGGATCTTTCTCGAGGGCTACCTTACTTTGCTTTTTTCTGAACTTTCAGGAATATCACAACCTTCGTGCTGCCGCCTTCAACTCCCAGGCTCGGGAGTTGAGCCGGAGGACCGACGACCTGGCCGACAGCCGAAGTAAGTGCTCGATCTTGTCTGTCTCCTGTGGGGGCGCGTCAGCGCACCCACTGGGTGTAGTCCCCGAGATTCGGGCCGACTGCTGCGCTGTCGGGTCGGATCTTTCTTGACGACTCTTCCCTTATTGGTTTTTCTTTTTCTTTGTCTTCAGGGGCCAACGCCGACTTGAGGAAGGAGCTCGGTGAAGCGAAGGCCACCCTTCATACCAAGGAGGCCGAGTACGCTGCCTTGGTCCAGGAACGGGATCGCCTAGCCAAGAAGCTGGCCGACCAAGAGGAGAGCCACAAGGCGGCCCTGCAGGCGGCGCAGGATAGCGAAGCCGCCTTGAAGGCGGAGTACGAGACCGAGGCGGCGAGCTGGTCTGAGACCCGGCGAGCCCTGGATGAAGGCTTCGGCCGGATCGAGGATTTGATCGGCGGTAAGCCGCCTTCCTCGCCCCTCTCCTGCCCCTTGCCGCCTGGGTTTTTGGCTTATCTTGAGCTACGGCTTGTTTTTTTGGTGCAGACTACTTCCCCGGCTACTCCGCCTTCGCCGCCCAAAGCATTGAGGCCCATCGCGAGGCGCGTCGTCAGGCGGGGGCCAACATCGCGCCGGATGCAAACCAGACACTTGAGGAGTAGCTCCTGGCTGTCTAGGCGCGGTTGCAGCCGGCTCATCGGATGCTTCGCCGGCTCCAACATGCCGGGGCGCTAGTGTTGGCCGCCCTCTGGCCCGGCGAGACGATCTCCCGCACCCCAAGCCGAACTGCCGACTGGCTGGAGGTCGCAGTTGGTCGCTTTGAGGCTTGGAAGGCGTCGGCGGCCCGCCTCGGAGCCGGGCGGGCGTTGGAGTTCGTTCGGGCTTGGTACCCAGGGCTGAGCCTGGACCAGCTGCGCACTTGGCGGATGGAGGCCGACGCGGAGCTGGAGGAGGTGAGGCCGGCTATCGCCCAGCGAGCTTCGACGATCACCGAGTGCACCGACATCAGTGTTTTCGCACCCGAAATCGATGATGACGGCGTTGCTCAGCCGGAGGAGTGGTTCGGGCTGAAGCCGGCGGTGGGCGAGGACTCGGCGGAGGAGATTGCCCCCAGCGACAAGGGTGAGGATGACGAAGAGGAGGACGACGAAGACGTCGAGCCGGCTGGTGGAACAACCGACCGACCTTAGGCCGACCGTGCCTCCAGCAATGAGGCGCGTGGAAGCGCGCCCTCTGTGGGAGGCGGCGACCAAGCCGAAGTTCTCCAGCCGGCCGCTCCTTCAGCCGGCACGACCGTCTCCGCCAACCAGTCCGGCTCATCGGCCGCTCCGCCAGCTTGACCTGCCGTCTTTATCTTTCCTGCTTGTTGTCTTTTGAACAATCTTTGTTAAGTTTTCGCAGTTCAACCACTGGGGGTGTATCCAAACTATGTTGAATGCTGGCCTCTCGGAGGTCTTTTTATGTAAATATTATTATGTGCATGTTTGGTTTCCATTCGCGTATGCTTTTTATCCTTAGGCTTTTTCCTTTGCCGCCTTCCCTCTTTGGGGAGGCAATTACTTGAGCTTTCTTGGATTGAAGTGAAGTGAATGGAAACCGGCCGGTCGGCTACTCTGATAGCCATTCGGCGGTGGGAGAAAAACCGGATTTTGTTATATTAGTCCTTTAGTCCCTAGCCGTTTTTCGTGTGGGCGCCCGTTCCTGCCTTTAACTCTTGCCAGCCGGACAGCCGGTTCTTCGAACTGCGACTTTTGGCAAGAGAAGGCTTGGGAGCCGGCACACTACTTGTCTGACTGCGGGTAGGACTTCTAACATAACTCCAGTCGGCCAGTCCCCGAGCCGACTAGTCGAACTCGGTGCCGGACGGAATAAGTAAATGACATGACAAGGTCATAAGCATGATATTTTTCATTCATAGATAAGGGATGGCAGTCCCCGAGCCCTCCTCGGGGAGCCTATTGTCTCGTACTTAATACAAAAGTTAGAGTGATACATACTGCATTTCATCAACTGTAAAATCTTCGAAGGAGGTTGGCGTTCCATGGTCGTTCCGACTCCTTGCCGGAGTCGTCTCTCTTGCATGCCTTCGGCTTCTGTGCATCGATCAGGTAGTAGGAGTCGTTGCCTAGAGCTCGGCTGATGATGAAGGGGCCTTCCCAAGGGGCTGAGAGCTTGTGCTGGCCGGCTGTTCGCTGGATCAGCCGGAGCACAAGATCGCCCTCTTGGAAAGATCTTGGCCTGACCTTCCGGCTGTGCTAGCGGCGCAAACCCTGCTGGTAGATGGCAGACCGGCTGAGGGCTAACAGCCGGCTTTCTTCCAGCAGGTCGACGCCGTCTTCTCGTGCTTGATTGGCCTCCGCTTCCGTGTACATGGTTACTCGAGGAGAGTCGAACTCGATGTCAATTGGGATGACCGCCTCGGCACCATATACAAGGAAGAAACGGGTGAAGCCGGTTGACTTGTTTGGTGTAGTGCGCAGACTCCAGAGGACAGCCGGTAGCTCATCGAGCCAACAGCCGGCTGAGTGCTCCAGAGGTACGACCAGTCGAGGCTTGATACCGGAGAGGATGAGGCCGTTGGCTCGCTCGACCTGGCCGTTTGACTGCGGGTGGGCGACGGATTCTAAGTCCGGCCGGATACCTTGGGCTGCGCAGAAACGTGCCAAGGCTCCTTTGGCAAAATTCGTGCCATTGTCGGTGATGATGCTGTGCGGCATGCCGTACCGAGTTGTTATGTCTGCGATGAACGTCACGGCAGTCGGCCCATTCAGCTTCTTGATCGGCTTTGCCTCAATCCACTTGGTGAATTTGTCCACGGCGACGAGCAAATGCGTCATGCCGTCGCGCGCCGTCTTGAATGGGCCCACCATGTCCAGTCCCCAAACGGCGAAGGGCCAAGTGAGGGGAATGGTTTTGAGTGCCGAAGCCGGCATGTGTTGCTTGGAGCTGAAGAGTTGGCATCCCTTGCAATGCTTGACTAATTCTTTGGCGTTATCCAAAGCAGTCGGCCAGAAGAAACCATGGCGAAGGCTTTGGCGACAAGTGATCTTGAGGCCGCATGGTGGCCGCATTCTCCTTGGTGAATGTCTCTGAGGATTGCAATGCCCTTCTCTTGCTCGACGCACCGTTGGAGGACTCCAGTGACACTGCGCTTGACGAGCTCTCTGTTGACGATTGTGTATGCTCCGGCTTGACGTTGGACTTGTCTTGCTTCTGTTTCGTGAGCTGGCAGGTCTTGGTTCATTAGGAAGTTGAGGATGGACTGAGCCCATGATGGAGCCGCGACTTCTTCTACTGCCAATGTGGCTACTGCCACCAGGGTGGGCGGGCTGGGTGGTGAGATGCTGGAGTCGGCCGCCGGCTGTTGTGCTGGTGCAGACCCCGGGCTGGCTACCGCAGTCCCCGAGCCGGTCGTGGCAGTCGCTGAGCCGGTTGCCGAAGTCCCCGAGCCGGGTGTGGCAGTCCCCGAGCCGGTTGCCGAAGTCCCCGAGCCGGGTGTGGCAGTCCCCGAGCCGGTTGCCGAAATCCCCGAGCCGGCTGCGGGAGTCTCGGCTGCTTGGTTCTTCGAGCCGGACCCGGCCACATCGGGGTCAGGCGGCACGAAGATGGAGTCGGACTCTGGAGACGGCTTGATAGATGGCTTGAGGAGGCGTTGTAGAGCGATGCCGGTTGGAATTGCTTGCCGAGTAGAGCCTATTCGAGCCAGGGCATCGGCTGGCTCGTTGTCGGCTTGCGGTACGTGGAGGAACTCGCATCCTTCAAAGTATCCGCTGAGTTGTTAGACCAGGAAGCGGTAGCTCGCCATATTTGCGTCCTTGGCATCCCAGTCGCCGGATGATTGCTGGACCACCAGGTCCGAGTCGCCATAACATAGGATCCGGCGAATGCCAAGTTCTTTGGCAAGCCGGAGCCCATGTATGATCACCTCGTACTCGGCCATGTTGTTGGAGGCGGCAAAGTGGATCTGTAGCATGTATCTGAGCTTGTCGCCTTTGGGAGAGGTAAGGACGACGCCGGCTCCCAAGCCGGTGCGCATCTTGGACCCGTCGAAGTGCATGCGCCAATGGGTGGAGTCGGGAGCCGGCGGCAGGTACTGGGTCTCGGCCCAGTCGACGAGGAAGTCGGCAGTGCTTGGGACTTGATGGCGGTGTGGGGCTGGTAGAAGATCGTGTAAGGAGCCAGCTCGATGGCCCATTTCGCCACCCGGCCGGATGCGTCCCGGCTGCCTATGATCTCGGCCAGCGGGGCGGTGCATACGACCGTGATGGGATGCTCTTGTAAGTAGGGCTTCAGCTTCTTGGCGGTGAAGTACACGCCATAACACATCTTCTGGTAGTGCGGGTAGTTCTGCTTTGAGGCGGACATCACCTCGCTCAAATAATACACCGGCCTCTGGACCGGCTGGGCTCGGCCTTCTTCTGGGCATTGGACTACGATGACGGTGCTGACCACCCGGCTGGTTGCGGCGATGTAGAGGAGCATGGGCTCTTTCTCAGTCGGCGCCGCCAGAACGGGCGGCATGGCCAGCATCTTCTTCAGCTCGTGAAAAGCTTGGTCGGCCTAGTCGTTCCACTCGAAGTGAGTGCTCTTCTTCATGAGGCGGTAGAGGGGGAGAGTTTTATCTCCGAGCCGGCTGATGAAGCGGTTCAAGGAGGCCAAGCACCCGGTGAACTTCTGAATGTCTCGAAGCTTGGTGGGGATCGCCATTCTCTCAATGGCCTTGATCTTCACCGGGTTGCATTCGATGCCGCGTTCGGAGATCAGGAAGCCTAGGAGCTGGCCGGCTGGCACTCCGAACACGCATTTCTCGGGGTTGACCTTGATTTGAAATCGGCGCAAGTTCTCAAACGTTTCCTTGAGGTCTCCCAACAAGGTGCCGCGCTTCTCCGTCTTCACCACGATGTCGTCCACATAAACAAGAGCGTTTCTGCCGAGTTGCTTGAGGAGTCACTTCTGCATGCAATGCTGAAAAGTGGCACCGGCATTTCTCAAGCCGAATGTCATAGTCAGGTAGCAGAAGGCTCCAAATGGCGTGATGAAGGCGGTCTTCAGGCGGTCGTACGGATCCAGCTTTATCTGGTGATATCCGGAGTAAGCATCCAAGAAACTCAACAGCTCGCATCCGGCTGTGGAGTCTATCACTTGGTCAATCCTTGGCAGGGCAAAGGGATCTTTGGGGCAGGCCTTGTTGAGGCTTGTGTAGTCTATGCACATGCGCCACTTGTTGTTCTTCTTTAGCACGAGGACTGGGTTGGCGAGCCACTCTGGAAAGAAAACTTCCATAATGAAGCCGGCTGCCAAAAGCCGGGCTATCTCCTCCCCTACAATCCTGCGTTTCTGCTCCGACAGTCGGCGAAGGGGTTGCTTGACTGGCTTTGCGTCTCTTCGAACGTGTAGTTTGTGCTCGGCAAATTTCCTCGGAACACCCGGCATGTCCTTGGGGGACCATGCGAAGATGTCCCCATTCTCATGGAGGAAATTGGCGAGCTCGCCTTCCTATTTGTTGTTCAGGTTTGCCCCAATGACGGCAAACCTCTCTGGGTGCTCAGGGTCAAGAGGTATCTTCTTCGTCTCCTTGGCCGGCTGGAAAGATCCTTGAGCATCATGCTCCTTGGGGTCCGGGGACACGGCCGACTGCTTGCCGGCTATGGCCACGACTCGGTCCAGCATCTTCTTTTCTTCGGCAATCACAAGGGACTCGGCCAGCCGGCTGCTGGCCGCTGCGCACTCAGAGGACTTTTTGTAATCGCTGGCTATGGTGATGACGCCTTTGGTGCTTGGTATCTTCATCTTGAGGTATGCATAGTGGGGAACTGCCATGAATTTGGCCAAGGCAGGTCGGTCAAGCAATGCATGGTAAGGGCTCTCCAGGTAGACCACTTCAAACCAGATCGCTTCCCGGCGGAAATGCTCCTTGTCCCCAAAAAGTACATCGATCTTGATCTTGCCAATGGGGGCGCAGGATAAGCCGGGTACGATGCCATGAAACACTGTCCGAGTAGGCGTGAGCTGCTTCGTCTTGACGTTTAGCTTCTCCAGGGTGTCACGGTACAGGATGTTGATGCTGCTCCCGCCGTCTATCAACACACGGGAGAAGCGGGCGGCGCGTCTGTCTGTTGCAAGGGTGGCTTCCAGGACCAAAGCATAAGAGCCGGGAGACGGCATCACCTCTGGATGGTCGGCCCGGCTCCAGCTGATGGGATTTTCTGACCAATGCATGTGTCCGGCAGGGTTGGCAGCGACCACGCTGACTTCCTGGTGCTCTCGGCGTTTGCTGCGCCGGTCTTCGGGCTGGCTTGTAAAGACGATGTAGGTTGCTTGCTCGTCGGGGAATTCATCATGCACGGCTCCGACTGCGGGCCGAGCGGCCGGAGGCGGCGGGCCACCAGGCGGAGGCGGCACGAGCCCCTCGCCTTTAGAGATTCGGGTGAGCCAATGGCACTTCCGGGTTGTGTGGTTGGACGGCTTCGCGCCGCTGTGGAACTTGCACGGGGAGTCGAGAGTTTGCTCGTAGGAGAAGGCGGGCTGCCAAGCCGGCCTGACGCCCTTGGGCTTCTTGGGCGCCGGTCGCTCTTCAGGCGGCGCGTCTTCGACTGTGGCCACCTGCCGACTGGCGGGAGGCGGCGCGGGGCCCTTGCGCTTGTGGTCGTTCGAGTGGGGGTGTCGACCGGAATCCCTAGCCGGCGTCTTGGGCGCCGGGTTGAGTACCTTTCCGGACGCGTCTACCCAAAGCTCGGTCTTCATCGAGGAGTCGGCGGTGGCGTACTTGTCCGCTATGTCTAGAAGCTTGTCGAGGGTAGCCGGCTCGTCGCAGAGGAGCTTGTGCTTGAGGAGGGTGCCTTCTCGGCATCCGGCTGTAAAGTACTCGATGGCTTGCACCTCGTACACCCCCTCGCAAGAATTGCGGAGCTCGGCCCAACGCGTGAGGTAGTCGCGAGTGGACTCGGCGGGGCCTTGTATGCACAAGGAGAGCTGTCTGGGCTTGGGAGCCCGCTTGTAGGTGCTGGTGAAGTTGCGGATGAAGGCTTCGGTGAAATCTAGCCAGCTGTTGATGCTGAGAGGCTTGAGGCTGTTGAGCCAGGTCCGCGCCGTGCCTTGCAGCATGAGGGGCACGTACTTCACGGCAACGCGCCGGTTGCCGTTGGCTATGCTAACCGCGGTGGAGTAGTCGATTAGCCAATCTTCCGGCTTCACGGAGCCGTTGTACTTGGGCGTGTCTCTTGGGAGCGAGAACCCTTTGGGGAAGGGCTCATCGCGGATGCGGGGGCCGAAACAAGGCGGGCCGGCATCGTCTTCTTCTTCCAACGCCAGGGATCACGCCAGGCGGTCGATCCGATGGCGGGCGTCGTTCTCGCCGACTCCTTCGCGGCGACCTAGCCGGCCGCTGAGAGTCGGGTGCACCACTGGCGGCGGGGCGGGATATCTCTCTCCATGGGGCGGAGGCGGAGGCGGGTTGCCCCACCATTCCATGGCTCGGGGATGGCCGTCCGCGTCTCGCTCGATGGAGATTCGGGTCCGGCTACGGCTGGCAGCCGGCTCTTTCTCGCGCCGCGCGCGGGCGTTGCTCGTAGCCGGCGTCCGGGACATCGCGCCGTGATCTCGGCGTGGGGGAGGGCTTCCCGCGCGGGCGTCCTCTTCGTGACGCTGCGCGGCTGCGTCGATCAGTTGCTGGATGCGCCGGGTCATGTGGGAGAGGTCTTCGGCCTCCAAGCCGTCCAACTCGTCTACGGCCGCTTGGGCGGCACGCAAGTTCTCAAGCGGAGTGGCATAGACCGGGCGGTCGACTCCCAGTGTGTCGGCGATGATGGCACCGCGTTGCTTGACAAGGCCGGCCCGGCTCGGCCCGCCTTGGGCCGGCGTGCCGAAGGCGGCGCGGTCAGCTTCGCACTGGTAGGCCTCAGTGAGGCGTCTTACGTAGGCCAGCCTCTGGCCCTCTGTGAGGAGGGCGAGGCGGCGTGCCTCCAGTGCTTCATCGTCGGCATTAGCCGGGAGGGGGTGGACAAGTCATGGGCCGCCGCGTGCGAGGCGTCGTGGGCGCTCTCGTCGGCCGGGCCGCTGTGGCGGACAACCATCACTTCGGTGGTGGCAGCGTCGCAACCGTCGGCCCGAGGAAGCGGGTCGTTGTAGATCATGACGTTGGTGGGGAAGGTGTCGAACGAGGCCGTGTTGGAGTCGACAGGCATCGGGTCGGTGGAGCCAACCGACTCCAGGTCCGCAACGGGCTCGCTGGAGACATAGAGCTGACCGAGAAGGTTGGCGAGGTGGTCGGTGCCCGCATCGGAGGCGAGCTCGTCGGAGATGAGGGTTTCGTCGAGGAGATCGACGAGGCTGCTCGCCGCGCAGATGCTGGTGACGCCTTGCAGCGCGTCGTGGCAAGCGCCATCGGGCATGCCGGGCTGGCTACGCTCGCTGGGGAGGAAGAGGGTTCCCGTCTAGAATAGGTCTCCGGACGACGGTGCACCTGGCCCCATGGTGGGCGCCAAATGTCGGGTGGTAGGTGCGACATATGCCAACGGGTGGCTTATCATTGTGGGAGCTAGTAAGACATCACCGGTGCCTGGAAACGGGATAAGGCGAAGACATGCACGCCGGTGGATCTTACCCAGCTTCGGGGCTCTCCGTGGAGATAACATCCCTACTGCTGCTCTGCGGGGTCTCCGCATGTTCACTAGATGAATCAAGTAGCTACACAATGCTCCTTGAGCTGTTTGGTGGGAGGAGGAAGAATGGCACGGCTAGCCTGCTTCTTCTCCTTGTGTGGTGTCTAGAACTAGCAGGGGGTCCAACCCTTTGCATGGGTGCCCCAGGGGGTTTATATAAGCCTACCCCCCGGTGGTACAATGGTAATCCGACTGGGCGCGGGGCCCAGCCGTCTATGACTGCGCTCGCCGGCTTCTGCGCCAGCTGCTGGGGCCCGCCGACTGGTGGGTCCCGCCGGCTGCCGGCCCCTTGGTCGACAGGCAGGCCCCACTGTCCAGGGCCTGGTCGGCGGCTGGTTACTATGGCTCCATCTTGTTGACGTGGGCTTCGTCGTGGTAAGCACGGCTACAGTACCGCTGCCTGTCAGGCGATCGCTGTAGCCTCACCACGTCTTGTCTCCTTAATGGGGCATCTTCTCTGAGGGAGGCGGCAAGCCGGCTGCGGGGAGCCGGCTCTGTCTTGGGCCGACTGGTTGGAGGCGTGGCCGCCTTCGGGCATCTCTCTACTCAAAGGGGCCCACCATCCGTGGGCCGCGCTGGGGGCCCGTCGTGGGTGACGCCAAGGTCAACATGGCAACAGTGCTGCGCCGGACGGGTCATGCCTACTCCGTACGGCGCACTGTGCCAGGCGTGCTCCGGGATTCGGGGGTGGCAGGCTTCACTGTAGCCACGCCCCATCGCACTGCCGTTAGGTGGGTGCAAACTTTGAGGGTACGGTCTCGATCGCTTTATGGGAGCCGGCTTCTTGGAGTCGGCCTTCTCATGAGGGCTAAAGTCGGACCGCCTTCCGAAAGCCGGCCTGGGTGGCAGCCAGCAAGGGGAAGGCGGCCCCATGTCTTGGATTCTTGAGAGCCGGGCGGGCTCGTAATTTTTTCAGAAGGGCCAGGGGAAGCCGGCTAGGCTACCCATGGCTATTTACTCCGACACCGGGACACTGCCACAACCCATAAATGACAGGAGGCACCAAGAACAATGTTCTCGTCACAAATCGATCGGAACGATTCCAAGATACCCGCGTGATCCTAAAAAAAATTTAGTGAAATTTGAGAAGAGAAGAGTCAAAACTCTACGTCAGGATGCCTTACCAGAGCGATGAAGGGACTGGGGAGTAAAAAGAATTCCTTAACTCTCCGATATATAATTCCTAAATGACTCAAAACATTTTTCTAGACTCAACTCGTCCGCTAATTCGGTCAAGCAATGAGGCTCCTAAGGTCGGGGAAGGCTCTGATTACCAACTTGTAACGCCCTCGATGCGGCTACATCTCCTACATGTCGAAGCACGACTTAGAGGCATAACCGCATTGAAAGCAATGTCGCAAGTAAGGCAATCTTCATAACATCCCATGTAACTAGATAATAAAAGGGGAAGGTACATAGTTGGCTTACACTCGCCACGTCACACAAAGTACATAAATAGCATTACATCATCCAATCACTCATGGCCTGACTACGGTGCCAAAATAAAAGATCAACCCAACATGCGACACGGTCCCGATCACCCCAACTGGGCACCACTACTGATCATCAGGGAAGGACACATAGTAACGGCGTGAGTCCTCGTCGAACTCCCACTTGAGCTCACGCGCGTCATCTGGAACGAAATCATCAGGCCCTACATCTGGTTTGGAAGTAATCTGTGAGCCTCGGGGACTCAGCAATCTCGCACCCTCGCGATCAAGACTATTTAAGCTTATAGGTAAGACAAGGTAATATGTGGAGCTGCAGCAAGCGACTAGCATATATGGTGGCTAACCTTTTCGCAAAAGAGGGCGAGAAGAGAAGGAAAAGCACGAACGAATAACTATAGAACATCCTGCGGCAAATATTCTCCAACACCGTGTTCACTTCCTGGACTCCGCCGAGAAGAGACCATCACGGTAACACACGCGATAGATTCATTTTAATTAAGTTAAGGTTCAAGTTATCTACAACCGGACATTAACAAATTCCCATCTGCCCATAACCGCGGGCACGGCTTTCGAAAGTTCAAATCCCTGCAAGGGGTCCCAACTTAGCCCATGACAAGCTCTCACGGTCAACGAAGGATATTCCTTCTAGCGGGAAGACCCAATCAGACTCGGAATCCCGGTTACAAGACATTTCGACAAGGTAAAACTAAACCAGCAACACCGCCCGAATGTGCCGACAAATCCCGATATGAGCTGCACATATCTCTTTCTCAGGGCACACTCAGATTGTCTAAGGTACGGGTAGGCCAGCCAGAGTTGCCCCTGGTGGCCACCGGCAGCTGACAGGTTGGACCAACACTCAGAGGAGCACTGGCCCGGGGGGGTTTAAATAAGATGACCCTTGGGCTCCGGAAACCCAAGGGAAAAAGAGGCTAGGTGGAAAATGGTAAAACCAAGTTTGGGCATTGCTGGAGAAGTTTTTTCAAGGCGAACTGTCAAGGGGTTCCCATTATTACCCAACCGCGTAAGGAACGCAAAAATCCGGGAACATAACACCGATATGACAGAAACTAGGGCGGCAAGAGTGGAACAAAACACTAGGCAAGAGGCCGAGCCTTCCACCCTTTACCAAGTATATAGATGCATTAAGATAACAAGGTAATATAATGATATCCCAACAAGAAAATAATGTTCCAACAAGGAACGATCTCCAATCTTCACCTGCAACTGGCAACGCTATAAGAGGGGCTGATCAAAGCGGTAACATAGCCAATCAATGGTTTGCTAGGACATGGTGGGTTAGAGGTTTGACATGGCAATTTGGGAGGCATGATAAGCAAGTGGTAGGCATCGTAGCATAGGCATAGCAAAAGAGCGAGCGTCTAGCAAAGCAAAGATAGAAGTGATTTCGAGGGTATGATCATCTTGCCTGAAATCCCGCAAGGAAGAAGAACGAGTCCATGAAGTAGACAAACGGACATAGTCGAATGAATCCTCACAAATGCGACGACATCGGAACTAACCCGAAGAAGCATCACCGGAAAGAAAGCAAGCAACATAGTAAACAACCAACACATCAACATGGCACGATGCGCAAACAAGTATGATGCATGTCCGGTTTAATGAAGCATGGCATGGCAAAGTGCACAAACAAACCTACAAATTAAGTGGAGCTCATTATGAAACTCCGTTGCATATTGACGAAACACCACATTCAAGTTATTTAATTCGATCTCGTTTATGTACCCAACAGGCTACCCTTGTATCATCCTTAGTTGATCGTGTACCGTGTGAACCCTATGTATTCGAGGATCTAGCACATGTGTGACTTTCTTGTGTTGGTTTAGTGATTCTCTTGTGTTTCCCTTGTGTTTTCCCTCTTTTCCCCCTCGTGTTCTTCGTGTTCATCGCGGGATCCGCTCCTTTCGTGAAAGATCGGCCGATTAGGGTTCTACCCTACATCACCAAGGCACCCCAAGGTAAAATTAAAGGACAACCAAAAGCCTAAGCTTGGGGATGCCCCAGAAGGCATCCCCTCTTTCGTCTTCGTCTATCGGTAACTTTACTTGAGGCTATATTTTTATTCACCACATGATATGTGTTTCTCCTGGAGCGTCTTGTATGATTTGTGTCTTTGCTTTTTAGTTTACCACAATCATCCTTGCTATACACACCTTTTGGAGAGACACACATGAATCCGAATTTATTAGAATACTCTATGTGCTTCACTTATATCTTTTGAGCTAGATAATTTTGCTCTAGTGCTTCACTTATACCTTTAAGAGCACGGTGGTGGTTTTATTGTCTAGAAATTATTGATCTCTCATGATTAACTTATATTATTTTGAGAGTATTTTAGAACAGCATGGTAATTTGCTTTGGCTATAAGTTAGTCCTAATATGATAGGCATCCAAGATGGGTATAATAAAAACTATCATCAAAAGTGCATTGAATACTATGAGAAGTTTGATACTTGATGATTGTTTTGAGATATGAAGATGGTGATATTAGAGTCATGATAGTTGAGTAGTTGTGAATTTCAGAAATGCTTGTTCTAAAGTTTGTGATTCCCGTAGCATGCACGTATGGTGAACCATTATGTGATGAAGTCGGAGCATGATTTAATTATTGATTGTCTTCCTTATGAGTGGCGGTCGGGGATGAGCGATGGTCTTTTCCTATCAATCTATCCCCCTAGGAGCATGCGCATAGTACTTTGTTTCGATAACTAATAGATTTTTGCAATAAGTATCTGAGTTCTTTATGACTAATGATGAGTCCATGGATTATACGCACTCTCACCCTTCCACCATTGCTAGCCTCTCTAGTACCGCGCAACTTTCGCCGGTACCATACACCCACCATATACCTTCCTCAAAACAGCCACCAAACCTACCTATTATGGCATTTCCATAGACATTCCGAGATATATTGCCATGCAACTTACCACCGTTCCGTTTGTTATGACACGCTTCATCATTGTCATATTGCTTTGCATGATCATGTAGTTGACATCGTATTTGTGGCAAAGCCACCTTGATAATTCTTTCATACATGTCACTCTTGACTCATTGCATATCCCGGTACACTGCCGGAGGCATTCACATAGAGTCATATTTTGTTCTAGTATCGAGTTGTAATTTTTCGAGTTGTAAGTAAATAAAAGTGTGATGATCATAATTATTAGAGCATTGTCCCAAGTGAGGAAAGGATGATGGAGACTATGATTCCCCCCACAAGTCGGGATGAGACTCTGGATGAAAAAAGGGGAGGGGGCCATAAAAAAGAAAGAGAAAAAGGCCCAAATAAAAAAATGAATGAGAGAAAAAGACAGAAGGGACAATGCTATTATCCTTTTACCACACTTGTGCTTCAAAGTAGCACCATGATCTTCATGATAGAGAGTCTCCTAAGTTGTCACTTTCATATACTAGTGGGAATTTTACATTATAGAACTTGGCTTGTATATTCCAATGATGGGCTTCCTCAAAATGCCCTTGGTCTTCGTGAGCAAGCAAGTTGGATGCACACCCACTTAGTTCTTTTGTTGAGCTTTCATACACTTATAGCTCTAGTGCATCCGTTGAATGGAAATCCCTACTCACTCGCATTGATATCTATTGATGGGCATCTCCATAGCCCGTTGATACGCCTAGTTGATGTGAGACTATCTTCTCCTTTTTGTCTTCTCCACAACCACCATTCTATTCCACCTATAGTGCTATGTCCATGGCTCACGCTCATGTATTGCATGAAGATTGAAAAAGTTTGAGAACATCAAAAGTATGAAACAATTGCTTGGCTTGTCATCGGGGTTGTGCATGATTTAAATATTTTGTGCGGTGAAGATAGAGCATAGCCAGACTATATGATTTTGTAGGGATAACTTTCTTTGGCCATGTTATTTTGAGAAAACATGATTGCTTTGCTAGTGTGCTTGAAGTATTATTATTTTATGTCAATATTAAACTTTTGTCTTGAATCTTTCGGATCTAAACATTCATGCTACAATAAAGAAAATTACATTAAGAATTATGCTAGGTAGCATTCCACATCAAAAATTCTGTTTTTATCATTTACCTACTCGAGGACGAGCATGAATTAAGCTTGGGGATGCTTGATATGTCTCCAACGTATCTATAATTTTTGATTGTTCTATGCTATTATATTATCTGTTTTGGATGTTTAATGGGCTTTAATATACATTTTTATATTATTTTTGGGACTAACCTACTAACCAACGGCCTAGTGCAAATTGCTGTTTTTTTTGCCTATTTCAGTGTTTCGTAGAAAAGTAATATCAAACGGAATCCAAACGGAATGAAACCTTCAGGAGAGTTATTTTTGGAACAAACGTGATCATGGAGACTTGGAGTGGACGTCAAGAAAGAAGCGAGGAGGCCATGAGGCAGGAGGGCGCGCCCAGGGGGAAGGCGTGCCCCCACCCTCGTTTGCCCCTCGCAGCTCCACTGACGTACTTCTTCCTCCTATATATATACCCATATACCCCAAAAACATCCAGGAGCACCATGAAACCCTATTTCCACTGCCGCAACCTTCTGTACCCGTGAGATCCCATCTTGGGGCCTTTTCCGGTGCTCCGCCGGAGGGGGAATCGATCACGGAGGGCTTCTACATCAACACGATAGCCTCTCCGATGATGTGTGAGTAGTTTACCACAGATCTTTGGGTACATAGTTATTAGCTAGATGGCTTCTCTCTCTTTGGATCTCAATAGAAAGTTCTTCTCGATTCTCTTGGAGATCTATTCGATGTAATTCTTTTTGCGATGTGTTTGTCGAGATCCGATGAATTGTGGGTTTATGATCAAGATTATCTATGAACAATATTTGATTCTTCTCTGAAATCTTTTATGCATGATTTAAATATCTTTGCCAGTCTCTTCGAATTATCAGTTTGGTTTGGCCTACTAGATTGATCTTTCTTGCAATGGGAGAAGTGCTTAGCTTTGGGTTCAATCTTGCAGTGTACTTTCCTAGTGACAGCAGGGGCAGCAAGGCACGTATTGTATTGTTGCCATCGAGGATAAAAAGATGGGGTTTATATCATATTGCTTGAGGTTATCCCTCTACATCATGTCATCTTGCCTAATGCGTTACTCTGTTCTTAGGAACTTAATACTCTAGATGCATGCTGGATAGCGGTCGATGTGTGGAGTAATAGTAGTAGATGCAGAATCGTTTTGGTCTACTTGTCGCGGATGTGATGCCTATATACATGCTCATGCCTAGATATTCTCATAACTATGCGATTTTCTATCAATTGCTCGACAGTAATTTGTTCACCCACCGTAGAATTTGCTATCTTGAGAGCCACTAGTGAAACCTATGGCCCCCGGGTCTATCTTCCATCATATTATTTTCCTATCTATTTGTTGGGTAATGCAGTAATTTCAAAATTTTCCTACGCACACGCAAGATCATGGTGATGCATAGCAACGAGAGGGGAGATTATCGGCTACGTACCCTCGTAGACCGTAAGCGGAAGCGTTATGACAACGCGGTTGATGTAGTTGTACGTCTTCACGATCGACCGATCTAGTACTGAAGATACAGCACCTCCGCTATCTGCAAATGTTCGGCTCACTGACGTCCCACGAACTCATGATCCAGTAGAGCTTCGAAGGAGAGCTTCGTCGGCACGACGACGTGATGACGGCGACGATGTTGCTACCGGAACAGGGTTTCACCTAAGCACCGCTACGATATTACCGAGGTTGATTACGGTGGAGGGGGGAACCGCACACGGCTAAAAGATCAATGGTCAACTTGTGTGTCTATGGGGTGCCCCCTCCCCCGTATATAAAGCAGTGGAGGAGGGGGAGGGGGCCAGCTTCTCTAAGCGCGCCCCAAGGAGTCCTACTCCCACCGGGAGTAGGATTCCCCCTTCGATTTGTTGGTTCTAGGAGAGAAGGAAGGAGAGGGAAGAAGGAAGGAAAGGGGGGGCGGCCCCCTCCCAATTCGGATTGGGCTTTGGGGGGCGCCTCCTCTTTTGCTTATTTCCCCTCTCTTCCACTAAGGCCCAATAAGGCCCATATACTTCCCGAGGGGTTACGGTAACCTCCCGGTACTCCGGTATACTCCCGATTTCACCCAGAACCACTCAGATGTCCAAACATAGGCTTCCAATATATCGATATTTACGTCTCGACCATTTCGAGACTCCTCGTCATGTCCGTGATCAAATCCGGGACTCCGGACTACCTTCGGTACATCAAAACACATAAACTCGTAATACCGATCGTCACCGAACGTTAAGCGTGCAGACCCTACGGGTTCGAGAACTATGTAGACATGAACGAGATATGTCTCCAGTCAATAACCAATAGCGGAACCAAGATGCTCATATTAGTTCCGACATATTCTACGAAGATCTTTATCGGTCAAACCGCATAACGATATATGTTATTCCCTTTGTCATCGGTATGTTACTTGCCCAGATTCGATCGTCGGTATCTCAATACCTATTCCAATCTCATTACCAGCAAGTCTCTTTACTCGTTCCGTAATGCTACATCCCGTAACTAACTCATTAGCTACATTGCTTGCAAGGCTTATAGTGATGTACATTACCGAGAGGGCCCAGAGATACCTCTCCGACAATCGGAGTGACAAATCCTTATCTTGATCCATGCCAACTCAACAAACACCATCGGAGATACCTTTATAGAACCTTTATAATCACCCAGTTACTTTGTGACGTTTGGTAGAGCACAAAGTGTTCGTCCGGTATTCGGGAGTTGCCTGATCTCATAGTCATAGGAGCATGTATAGTTATGGAGAAAGCAATAGCAACAAACTAAACGATCATCGTGCTAAGCTAATGGATGTGTCAAGTCAATCACATCATTCTCAAATGATTTGATCCCATTAATCAAATGACAACTCATGTCTATGGTTAGGAAACATAACCATCATTGATTCAACGAGCAAGTCAAGTAGAGGAAAACTAGTGACACTCTGTTTGTCTATGTATTCACACATGTACTAAGTTTCTGGTTAATACAATTCTAGCATGAATAATAAACATTTATCATGATATAAGGAAATATAAATAACAACTTTATTATTGCCTCTAGGGAATATTTGCTTTAGTCTCCCACTTGCACTAGAGTCAATTATCTAGATTACATTGTAATGGTTCTAACACCCATGGAGTCTTGGTGCTGATCATGTTTTGCTCGTGAGAGAGGCTTAGCCAATGGGTCTGCAACATTTAGATCCATATGTATCTTACAAATCTCTATGTCTCCCTCCTTGACTTGATCGCAAATGGAATTGAAGCGTCTCTTGATGTGCTTGGTTCTCTTGTGAAATCTGGGTTCCTTTGCCAAGGCAATTGCTCCAGTATTGTCACAAAAGATTTTCATTGGACCCGATGCACTAGGTATGACATCTAGATCGGATATGAACTCCTTCATCCAGACTCCGTCATTTGCTGCTTCCCAAGCAACTATGTATTCCGCTTCACACATAGATCCCGCCACGGCGCTCTTCTTGGAACTGCACCAACTGACATCTCCACCATTTAATAAAAACACGTATCCGGTTCATGACTTAGAGTCATCAGGATCAGTGTCAAAGCTTGCATCGACATAACTGTTTATGACGAGCTCTTTGTCCCCTCCATATAAACATATCCTTAGTCCTTTTCAGGTATTTCAGGATGTTCTTGACCGCTGTCTAGTGATCCACTCCTGGATTACTTTGGTACCTCCCTGCTAAACTTATAGCAAGGCACACATCAGGTCTGGTACACAGCATTGCATACATGATAGAGCCTATGGCTGAAGTGTAGGGAACACCTTTTATTTTCTCTCTATCTTCTGCAGTGGTCGGGCATTGAGTCTGACACAACTTCACACCTTGTAATACAGGTAAGAACCCTTCCTTTGCCTGATCCATTTTGAACTTCTTCAAAACTTTACCAAGATATGTGCTTTGTGAAAGTCCAATCAAGCGTCTTGATCTATCTCTATAGATCTTGATGCCCAATATATAAGCAGCTTCACCGAGGTCTTTCATTGAAAAATTCTTATTCAAGTATCCTTTTATGCTATTCAGAAATTCAGTATCATTTCCGATCAACAATATGTCATCTACATATAATATCAGAAATGCTACGGAGCTCCCACTCACTTCCTTGTAAATACAGGCTTCTCCAAAAGTCTGTATAAAACCATAATGCTTTGATCACACTATCAAAGCGTATATTCCAACTCCGAGAGGCTTGCACCAGTCCATAAATGGATCGCTGGAGCTTGCACACTTTGTTAGCACCTTTTGGATCGACAAAACCTCCTGGTTGCATCTGAAGGAAACTTGCCCTAGAGGCAATAATAATGTTATTATTTTATTTCCTTATATCATGATAAATGTTTATTATTCATGCTAGAATTGTATTATCCAGAAACATAATACTTGTGTGAATACATAGACAAACTAAACGTCACTAGTATGCCTCTACTTGATTAGCTCGTTAATCAAAGATGGTTATGTTTCCTAACCATAGACATGTGTTGTCATTTGATTAATGGGATCACATTATTAGAAGAATAATGTGATTGACATGACCCATTCCATTAGCTTAGCACCCGATCGTTTAGTATGTTGCTATTGCTTTCTTCATGACTTATACATGTTCCTATGACTATGAGATTATGCAACTCCCGTTTGCCGGAGGAACACTTTGTGTGCTACCAAACGTCACAACGTAACTGGGTGATTATAAAGGAGCTCTACAGGTGTCTCCAAAGGTAAATGTTGGGTTGGCGTATTTCGAGATTAGGATTTGTCACTCCGATTGTTGGAGAGGTATCTCTGGGCCCTCTCGGTAATGCACATCACTTAAGCCTTGCAAGCATTGCAACTAATGAGTTGGTTGCGAGATGATGTATTACGAAACGAGTAAAGAGACTTGCCGGTAATGAGATTGAACTAGGTATTGAGATACCGACGATCGAATCTCGGGCAAGTAACATACCGATGACAAAAGGAACAACGTATGTTGTTATGCGGTCTAACCGATAAAGATCTTCATAGAATATGTGGGAGCCAATATGAGCATCCAGGTTCCGCTATTCGTTATTGACCGGAGACGTGTCTCGGTCATGTCTACATTGTTCTCGAACCCGTAGGGTCCGCACGCTTAAGGTTTCGATGACAGTTATATTATGAGTTTATGAGTTTTGATGTACCGAAGTTCGTTCGGAGTCCCGGATATGATCACGCACATAATGAGGAGTCTCGAAATGGTCGAGACATAAATATTGATATATTGGACGGCTATATTCGGACACCGGAAGTGTTCCAGGTGATTTCGGAGAAGTAATGGGCCATATGGGCCTTAGTGGAGAGAGAGAAGGGCAGCCAGGGTGGGCCGCGCGCCTCCCCCCCCTTGGTCCGAATTGGACTAGGAGAGGGGGGGGGGGCGCCCCCCTTTCCTTCTCCCTCCCCACTTCCTTCCCCCTCCTAGTAGGAGTCCTACTCCTACTAGGAGGAGGACTCCTCCTTGGCGCGCCTATAGGGCCGGCCGGCCTCCTCCCCTTGCTCCTTTATATACGGGGGCAGGGGGCACCCCTAGACACACAAGTTGATCCACGTGATCGTTTTCTTAGCCGTGTGCGGTGCCCCCTTCCACCATAATCCTCGATAATATTGTAGCGGTGCTTAGACGAAGCCCTGCGAAGGTAGAACATCAAGATCGTCACCACACCGTCGTGTTGACGGAACTCTTCCCCGACGCTTTGCTGGATCGGAGTCCGGGGATCGTCATCGAGCTGAATGTGTGCTAAAACTCGGAGGTGCCGTAGTTTCGGTACTTGATCGGTCGGGCCGTGAAGACGTACGACTACATCAACCGCGTCGTGCTAACGCTTTCGCTGTCGGTCTACAAGGGTACGTAGATCGCACTCTCCCCTCGTTGCTATGCATCACCATGATCTTGCATGTGCGTAGGAATTTTTTTGAAATTACTACATTCCCCAACAGTGGCATCTGAGCCTGATTTTATGTGTTGATGTTATATGCACGAGTAGAACACAAGTGAGTTGTGGGCGATATAAGTCATACTGCTTACCAGCATGTCATACTTTGGTTCGGCGGTATTGTTGGACGAAGCGGCCCGGACCGACATTACGCGTACGCTTACGCGAGACCGGTTCTCCCGACGTGCTTTGCACAAAGGTGGCTAGCGGGTGACAGTTTCTCCAACTTTAGTTGAACCGAGTGTGGCTACGCCCGGTCCTTGTGAAGGTTAAAACAGCATCAACTTGACAAACTATCGTTGTGGTTTTGATGCGTAGGTAAGATTGGTTCTTGCTTAATCCCGTAGCAGCCACGTAAAACTTGCAACAACAAAGTAGAAGACGTCTAACTTGTTTTTGCAGGGCATGTTGTGATGTGATATGGTCAAGACATGATGCTAAATTTTATTGTATGAGATGATCATGTTTTGTAACCAAGTTATCGGCAACTAGCAGGAGCCATATGGTTGTCGCTTTATTGTATGCAATGCAATTACGCTGTAATGCTTTACTTTATCACTAAGCGGTAGCGATAGTCGTGGAAGCATAAGATTGGCGAGACGACAATGATGCTACGATGGTGATCAAGGTGTCGCGCCGGTGACGATGGTGATCACGACGGTGCTTCGAAGATGGAGATCACAAGCACAAGATGATGATGGCCATATCATATCACTTATATTGATTGCATGTGATGTTTATCTTTTATGCATCTTATCTTGCTTTGATTGACGGTAGCATTTTAAGATGATCTCTCACTAATTATCAAGCAGTGTTCTCCCTGAGTATGCACCGTTGCGAAAGTTCTTCGTGCTGAGACACCACGTGATGATCGGGTGTGATAGGCTCTACGTTCAAATACAACGGGTGCAAAACAGTTGCACACGCAGAATACTCAGGTTATACATGACGAGCCAAGCATATACAGATATGGCCTCGGAACACGGACACCGAAAGGTCGACCGTGAATCATATAGTAGATATGATCAACGTAGTGATGTTCACCAATGAAACTACTCCATCTCACATGATGATCGGACATGGTTTAGTTGATTTGGATCACGTAATCACTTAGAGGATTAGAGGGATGTCTATCTAAGTGGGAGTTCTTTAGTAATATGATTAATTGAACCGAAATTTATCATGAACTTAGTACCTAATAGTATCTTGCTTGTTTATGTTTGATTGTAGATAGATCGCCCGTGCTGTTGTTCCGTTGAATTTTAATGCGTTCCTTGAGAAAGCAAAGTTGAAAGATGATGGTAGCAATTACACGGACTGGGTCTGTAACTTGAGGATTATCCTCATTGCTGCACAGAAGAATTACTTCCTGGAAGCACCGCTGGGTGCCAGGCCTGCTGCTGGAGCAACACCAGATGTTATGAACGTCTGGCAGAGCAAAGCTTATGACTACTCGATAGTTCAGTGTGCCATGCTTTACGGCTTAGAATCTGGACTTCAACGACGTTTTGAACGTCATGGAGCATATGAGATGTTCCAGGAGTTGAAGTTAATATTTCAAGCAAATGCCCGGATTGAGAGATATGAAGTCTCCAATAAGTTCTATAGCTGCAAGATGGAGGAGAACAGTTCTGTCAGTGAGCATATACTCAAAATGTCTGGGTATAATAATCACGTGATTCAATTGGGAGTTAATCTTACAGATGATTGCGTCATTGACAGAATTCTCCAATCACTGTCACCAAGCTACAAGAGCTTCATGATGAACTATAATATGCAAGGGATGAATAAGACTATTCCCGAGCTCTTCGCAATGCTGAAAGCTGCGGAGGTAGAAATCAAGAAGGAGCATCAAGTGTTGATGGTCAACAAGACCACTAGTTTCAAGAAAAAGGGCAAAGGAAAGAAGAAGGGGAACTTCAAAAAGAACAGCAAGCAAGTTGCTACTCAAGAGAAGAAACCCAAACCTGGACCTAAGCCTGAAACTGAGTGCTTCTACTGCAAGCAGACTGGTCACTGGAAGCGGAACTGCCCGAAGTATTGGCGGATAAGAAGGATGGCAAGGTGAACAAAGGTATATGTGATATACATGTTATTGATGTGTACCTTACTAATGCTCGTAGTAGCACCTGGGTATTTGATACTAGTTCTGTTGCTAATATTTGCAACTCGAAACAGGGACTACGGATTAAGCGAAGATTGGCTAAGGACGAGGTGACGATGCGCGTGGGAAATGGTTCCAAAGTCGATATGATCGCGGTCGGCACGCTACCTCTACATCTACCTTCGGGATTAGTATTAGACCTAAATAATTGTTATTTGGTGCCAGCGTTAAGCATGAACATTATATCTGGATCTTGTTTGATGCGAGACGGTTATTCATTTAAATCAGAGAATAATGGTTGTTCTATTTATATGAGTAATATCTTTTATGGTCATGCACCCTTAAAGAGTGGTCTATTCTTATTAAATCTCGATAGTAGTGACACACATATTCATAATGTTGAAACCAAAAGATGCAGAGTTGATAATGATAGTGCAACTTATTTGTGGCACTGCCGTTTGGGTCATATCGGTGTAAAGCGCATGAAGAAACTCCATAGTGATGGACTTTTGGAACCACTTGATTATGAATCACTTGGTACTTGCGAACCGTGCCTTATGGGTAAGATGAAAAGAACACCGTTCTCCGGTACTATGGAGAGAGCAACAGATTTGTTGGAAATCATACATACAGATGTATGTGGTCCGATGAATGTTGAGGCTCGTGGCGGATATCGTTATTTTCTCACCTTCACAGATGACTTAAATAGATATGGGTATATCTACTTAATGAAGCATAAGGCTGAAACATTTGAAAAGTTCAAAGAATTTCAGAGTGAAGTTGAAAATCATCGTAACAAGAAAATAAAATTCCTACGATCTGATCGTGGAGGAGAATATTTGAGTTACGAGTTTGATCTACATTTGAAACAATGCGGAATAGTTTCTTCACCTTGCTCCTTTATATACGGGGGCAGGGGGCACCCCTAGACACACAAGTTGATCCACGTGATCGTTTTCGTAGCCGTGTGCGGTGCCCCCTTCCACCATAATCCTCGATAATATTGTAGCAGTGCTTAGACGAAGCCCTGCGACGGTAGAACATCAAGATCGTCACCACGCCGTCGTGCTGACGGAACTCTTCCCCGACGCTTTGCTGGATCAGAGTCCGGGGATCGTCATCGAGCTGAACGTGTGCTAAAACTTGGAGGTGCCGTAGTTTCGGTGCTTGATCGGTCGGGCCGTGAAGACGTACGACTACATCAACCGCGTTGTGCTAACGCTTCTGCTGTCGGTCTATAAGGGTATGTAGATCGCATTCTCCCCTCGTTGCTATACAACTCTTCTTTAAGGTATTCATTAAGGAATGCAGTTTTGATAGCCATTTGCCAAATTTCATAATCATAAAATGCGACAATTGCTAACATGATTCGGACGGACTTAAGCATCGCTACGAGTGAGACAGTCTCATCGTAGTCGACTCCTTGAACTTGTCAAAAACCTTTCGCAACAAGTTGAGCTTTGTAGACAGTAACATTACCATCAGTGTCAGTCTTCTTCTTGAAGATCCATTTATTCTCTCTGTCCCACCAATCATCGGGCAAGTCAACCAAAGTCCATACCTTGTTCTCATACATGGATCCCACTCAGATTTCATGGCTTGAAGCCATTTTGCGGAATCTGGGCTCATCATCGCTTCCTCATAGTTTGTAGGTTCGTCATGGTCAAGTAACATGACTTCCAGAATAGGATTACAGTACCACTCTGGTGCGGATCTTACTCTGGTTGACATACGAGGTTTGGTAGTAACTTGATCAGAAGTTTCATGATCGTCATCATTAGCTTCCTCACTTACTGGTGTAGGAATCACTGGAACTGATTTCAGTGATGAACTACTTTCCAATAAGGGAGAAGGTATAATTACCTCGTCAAGTTCTACTTTCCTCCCACTCACTTATTTCGAGAGAAACTCCTTCTCTAGAAAGGATCCATTCTTAGCAACGAATATCTTGCCTTCGGATCTGTGATAGAAGGTGTACCCAATAGTCTCCTTTGGGTATCCTATGAAGACACATTTCTCCGATTTGGGTTCGAGCTTATCAAGTTGAAGCTTTTTCACATAAGCATAGCAACCCCAAACTTTAAGAAACGACAACTTGGGTTTCTTGCCAAACCATAGTTCATAAGGTGTCGTCTCGATGGATTTAGATGGTGCCCTATTTAATGTGAATGCAGCTGTCTCTAAAGCGTAACCCCAAAATGATAGTGGTAAATCAGTGAGAGACATCATAGATCACACCATATCTAGTAAAGTTCGATTACGACGTTCGGACACACCATTACGCTGTGGTGTTCCAGGTGGCATGAGTTGCGAAACTATTCCACATTGTATCAAATGAAGTCCAAACTCATAACTCAAATATTCGCCTCCACGATCAGATCATAGAAACTTGATTTTCTTGTTACGATGATTTTCCACTTCACTCTGAAATTCTTTGAACTTCTCAAATGTTTTAGACTTATGCTTCATCAAGTAGATATACTCATATCTACTCAAATCATCTGTGAAGGTGAGAAAATAACGATATCCGCCGCGAGCTTCAATGTTCATTGGACCACATACATCAGTATGTATGATTTCCAAAAACTCTGTTGCTCGCTCCATTGTTCCGGAGAACGGAGTTTTAGTCATCTTGCCCATGAGTCATGGTTCGCAAGTACCAAGTTTTTCATAATCAAGTGATTCCAGAAGTCCATCAGAATGGAGTTTCTTCATGCGTTTTACACCAATATGACCTAAACGGCAGTGCCACAAATAAGTTGCACAATCATTATCAAATCTGCATCTTTTGGCTTCAATACTATGAACATGTGTATCACTACTATCAAGATTTAGTAAAAATAGACCACTCATCAGGGGTGCATGACCATAAAAGATATTATTCATATAAATTGAACAACCATTATTCTCTGATTTAAATGAATAACCGTCTCGCATCAAACAAGATCCAGATATAATGTTCATGCTCAATGCTGGCACAAAATAACAATTATTTAGGTCTAAAACTAATCCTGAAGGTAGATGTAGAGGTAGCATACCGACGGTGATCACATCGACTTTGGAACCATTTCCCACGTGCATCGTCACCTCATCCTTAGCCAATCTTCACTTAATCTATAGCCCCTGTTTCGAGTTGCAAATGTTAGCAACTGAACCAGTATCAAATACCCAGGCACTACTGTGAGCATTAGTAAGGTACACATCAATAACATGTATATCAAATATACCTTTCACTTTGCCATCCTTCTTCTCTGCCAAATACTTGGGGCAGTTCCACTTATAGTGACCAGTTCCTTTGCAGTAGAAGCACTCAGTCTTAGGCTTAGGTCCACACTTGGGTTTCTTCACTTCAGCAGCAACTGGCTTGATGTTCTTCTTCAAGTTCCCCTTCTTCCCTTTACCCTTTTTCTTGAAACTGGTGGTCTTGTTGACCATCAACACTTGATGCTCCTTCTTAATTTCTACCTCTGCAGCCTTTAGCATTGCGAAGAGCTCAGGAATCGCCTTGTCCATCCCTTGCATATTATAGTTCATCATGAAGCTCTTGTAGCTTGGTGGCAGTGATTGAAGAACTCTGTCAATGACACTATCATCAGGAAGATTAACTCCCAGTTGAGTCAAGTGGTTGTGGTACCCAGACATTCTAGGTATATGTTCACTGGCAGAACTATTCTCCTCCATCTTGCAGCTGTGGAACTTATTGGAGACTTCATATCTCTCAATCCGGGCATTTGCTTGAAATATTAACTTCAACTCCTGGAACATCTCATATGCTCCATGACGTTCAAAATGTCGTTGAAGTCCCGGTTCTAAGCCATAAAGCATGGCACACTGAACTATCGAGTAGTCATCAGCTTTGCTCTGCTAGGTGTTAATAACATCTGGCGTTGCTCCTGCAGCAGGTTTTTCACCTAGCGGTGCTTCCAGGACGTAATTCTTCTGTGCAACGATGAGGATAATCCTCAAGTTACAGACCCAGTCTACCATCATCTTTCAACTTAGCTTTCTCTAGGAACACATTAAAATTCAACGGAACAACAGCACGTGCCATCTATCTACAACAACATAGACATGCAAAATACTATCAGGTACTAAGTTCATGATAAATTAAAGTTCAATTAATCAAATTACTTAGAACTCCCACTTAGATAGACATCCCTCTAATCATCTAAGTGATCACGTGATCCATATCAACTAAACCATGTCCGATCATCACGTGAGATGGAGTACTTTTTAATGGTGAACATTACTATGTTGATCATACCTACTATATGATTCATGCTCGACGTTTCGGTATCCAGTGTTCAGAGGCCATATCTACATATGCTAGGCTCGTCAAGTTTAACCCGAGTATTTCACGTGTGCATAAACTGGCTTGCACCCGTTGTATGTGAATGTACAGCTTATCACACCCGATCATCACGTGGTGTCTCGGCATGACGAACTGTAGCAACAGTGCATACTCCGGGAGAACACTTGTACCTTGAAATTTAGTGAGAGATCATCTTATAGTGCTACCGCCGAACTAAGCAAAATAAGATGCATAAAGGATAAACATCACATGCAATCAACATAAGTGATATGATATGGCCATCATCATCTTGTGCCTTTGATCTCCATATCCAAAGCACCGTCATGATCACCATTGTCACCGGATTGATACCTTGATCTCCATCGAAGCATCGTTGTCTTCTCACCAACTATTGCTTCTACAACTATCGCTACCGCTTAGTGATAAAGTAAAGTAATTACATGGGATTGCATTTCATACAATAAAGCAACAACCGTATGGCTCCTGCTAGTTGCCGATAACTGTGTTAAAAAACATGATCATCTCATACAATAAAATTTAGCATCATGTCTTGAGCATATCACGTCACAACATGGCCTACAAAAACAAGGTAGACGTCCTGTACTTTGTTGTTGCAAGTTTTACGTGGCTGCTATGGGCTGAGCAAGAACCGTTCTTACCTATGCATCAAAAACCACAACGCGGTACAGTGATTGCTTTTTGATCTTCAGAAAGAACCCTATTCATTGAATCTGAGTCAACTAAAGCTGGAGAAACAGACATCCACTAGCCACTTGTGTGCGAGGCACGTCGGTAGAACCAGTCTCGCGTAAGCGTACGCGTAATGTCGGTCTGGGCCGCTTCATCCAACAATGCCACTGAATCAAGAATCAACTAGTGACAGCAAGCAATATGTATATACCCACGCCCAAAACTCCTTTGTGTTCTACTCGTGCATATAACATCAACACATAAACCCGGCTCTGATACCACTGTTGGGGAACGCAGTAATTTCAAAAAATTCCTATGCCCATGCAAGATCATGGTGATGCATAGAAACGAGAGTGGATAGTATCGTCTACGTACCCTCGTAGACCGTAAGCGGAAGTGTTATGACAACGCGGTTGATGTAGTCGTACGTCTTCGCGATCGACCGATCTAGTACCGAAGATACGACACCTCCGCGATCTACACACGCTCGGCTCGGTGACGTCCCGAACTCACGATCTAGTAGAGCTTCGAGGGAGAGCTTCGTTAGCACGACAGCGTGACAATGGTGATGATGTTGCTACCAGATCAGGGCTTCGCCTAAGCACCGCTATGATATTACCGAGGTGGATTATGGTGGAGGGGGGCACCGCACACGGCTAAAAGATCAATGATCAACTTGTGTGTCTATGGGGTGCCCCCCTCCCCTGTATATGAAGGAGTGGAGGAGGGGGAGGGGGCCGGCCTCTCTAGGCATGCCCCAAGGAGTCCTACTGTAACACCCCGGATGTAACTTTCCCAATTTGTACTCCAACTTTGCCGTTTCCGGCGTTAAGTAATTTATTTTCTCGGGTTTGGGTTTTTGTCTCCGTGTGTTGTTGTCGTTGTCATGCATCTCATATCATGTCATCATGTGCATTGCATTTGCATACGTGTTCGTCTCATGCATTCGAGCATTTTCTCCGTTGTCCGTTTGCATTCCGGCGCTTCGTGTGTGGGGATTAAACATTTCTGGATTGGACCGAGACTTGCCAAGCGGCCTTGGTTTACTACCGGTAGACCGCCTGTCAAGTTTCGTATCATTTGGACTTCGTTTGATACTCCAACGGTTAACCGAGGGACCGAAAAGGCCTCGTGTGTGTTGCAGCCCAACACCCCTCCAATTTGGCCCAAAACCCACCTAAGCCTTCTCCATCATCTAGAGCGTTCGATCACGATCGCGTGGCCGAAAACCGCACCTCATTTGGACTCTCCTAGCTCCCTCTACGCCTATAAATAGGTCCTCCTCGAAAATCTCGGTTTCCCCTCCCCGAAACCCTAAAAAATCGTCTCCGCGCGACCGGACATTGTCCGCCCGGCGCCGGACGTTGCTGCCGCCCCAACCGGGGAGCCGCCACGTGGCAGCACCCCCCACTTCGCCGCGCCGCCACCCGCGCGGGCCCGCCAGGCCTAGCGCCGGCCCCCGCGGCCCGTAGCAGCCGCCGCCGCCTCCTTCGCTCCCCGCCGCCCGCGCCTCGCCGGCCGCCGCCGCCAAGCCGCCGTCGCCGCCATCGCCGACCTCCACCGCCCGGCCGCGCCGCGCCGACCACGTCGCCGCCGCCTCGGTTCGCGTGCCGTGAACAGTAAACCCTAGATCTCGGAGGTGTTTTTTTTCTAAGTCCCGAAATCGCAGATCCATGTGCTCATGTTCATAGCCTCATAACTTTGCATCCGTAGCTCCGATTCATGCATATAGCATATCAAAATGTTCATCTGAGAGAGTACATCATTTCATTCCATTGCATCATTTTCATTTGAGTTCACCTTGATGCCCGAAATGCTGTTAGAAGAGGGTTACTTGAGATAATTGTCAGATCTGCTACTCCATTTAGGTTTTTGTCATTTTTGCCATGATTATTGTGTGCATGATATGCCCATGAGTTCTACATATGTTTTGTTAAGGGCTTTGTCATCTTTCCAGAGGTGCAACCCATGTATTTTTTTGATGTGTGTGGTGACTAGCACAAGCTTGCAAAGTGGTGCACTTGGTAATTCTGATTTCAGGGATTTAGCATTTCCACTAAGTCCTTGAGCTGTTTATTTCATATGGCCATATGTTCATGTTGTTGCCTAGTGATCCGTGCCTCTTTTGAGGATGATCATTAAGGATGTTTTGTTAATATTGTAGTGCTCTATCCATCCATGTCTTTGTTTGCAATTATGGAGCAACCTAGCTTGAGTCAATTGAGCTCTACTTTTGCTACTTTGTGAATCTGGGCAGATTGTCAACTTGTTTGCAATTTTGCCGATGATGTTGTAGTTGATCCGTGCATGCTATGTTATTTTTCTTGCCATGTCTAGCTTGAATTTTGTGTGATCTTGATAGATGTATGCTTAGCTTTTCATGACTTGCTCCGTATTGAGTGCATCGAGCTCGTCAACATGCCTACTTGATATCTGTTTTCAGCATGCTCCAGTTTTCACTGTCTGAAAACTGATTATGTTTTGCCATGTTCACATGCTTGCAATTGTATTTTCTGATCCCTTTTGGCTCAAGGTCACTAAGGTAGATTTGTTAAGCTCTTTGAGTAGCTCCATGCCATGCTTTACTTTGCCATGTTCAGGTCCTGTAGCATATAGTTTTGTTGCTCCGAAGAGTGCTACCTGATCTGAAATTCCAGACAATTGTTTGCCATATGCATTTTTGCCATGCTTGTTTGAACCTGTTAATGGATGAATTGGCCATAGCTCAGTGCTAGACTTTTGTTAAGCATCTTGTATGCATCCCTTCCATGTATTTTGCTGCCATGTTTGGGTGCTGTAACATGTTCATCTCATTGCATTTAGATGGCTACTTGCTGTAAATCGCAGACCGGTGCCATATTTGAATCGCTTGCCATTTCCAAACCGTAACTCCGATTCCGGCGATATTTATATCGTTTTCAAGCGATTTCATCTCATATTTCCACTAGCACACTTGTATTCCCAAGTTGAGGTCAGGTTCATGCATTCCCTGTCATATCTTGCATATGCATCCCGCATTGCATCCCACATAGCATATCATCATTGCATCATCTTGTTTGATCCTTGCACGTGGTTGATTGTTTCCTTGTTGCTTGTTTGTCTTGTTTGGGTAGAGCCGGGAGACGAGTTCGCTAATGAGGAGCCCGTTGAGTTTGCTTTCGAGGATCCAGTCAACTCTGACAACTGTGCAGGCAAGATGATCATACCATCGAAATCACCACTATCTTTGCTATGCTAGATTGCTTGCTCTTTTGCTATGCCAATGCTACGATGCTTACATTTTGCTTTCAAGCCTCCCAAATTTCCATGTCAAACCTCTAACCCTCCATGTCCTAGCAAACCGTTGATTGGCTATGTTACCCTTTGCTCAGCCCCTCTTATAGCGTTGCTAGTTGCAGGTGAAGATTGGAGGCCGTTCCTTATTGGAACCTTTATTTACTTGTTGGGATATCATTATATTGCCATGTTATCTTAATGCATCTATATACTTGGTAAAGGGTGGAAGGCTCGGCCTCTTTCCTAGTGTTTTGTTCCACTCTTGCCGCCCTAGTTTTCCGTCATATCGGTGTTATGTTCCCGGATTTTGCGTTCCTTACGCGGTTGGGTTATAATGGGAACCCCTTGATAGTTCGCCTTGATTAAAGCTTTTCCAGCAATGCCCAACCTTGGTTTTACCATTTGCCACCTAGCCTCTTTTCCCTTGGGTTTCCGGAGCCCGAAGGTCATCTTATTTTAAACCCCCCCGGGCCAGTGCTCCTCTGAGTGTTGGTCCAAACTATAGTCCTGTGCAGCGCCCCCTCGGGGAAACTCGAGGTTTGGTTTTAGTTGTATGGAGCGCTCATCTGAGTGTGCCCTGAGAAAGAGATATGTGCAGCTCCTATCAGGATTTGTCGGCACATTCGGGCGGTGTTGCTGGTCTTGTTTTAACCTGTCGAAGTGTCTTGAAGAACCGAGATACCGAGTCTGATCGGAACATCTTGGGAGGAGGTCTATTCCTTCGTTGACCGTGAGAGCTTGTCATGGGCTAAGTTGGGACTCCCCTGCAGGGATTTGAACTTTCAAAAGCCGTGCCCGTGGTTATGGGCAGATGGGAATTTGTTAATGTCCGGTTGTAGATAACTTGAACCTTAACTTAATTAAAATGAATCAACTGAGTGTGTTACCGTGATGGCCTCTTCTCGGCGGAGTCCGGGAAGTGGACACGGTGTTGGAGTAATGTTTGTGCAGGTTGTTCTATAGTTTCTCGCTCGCGCTTTACCCCCTCTTCTCGCTCGCTTTTGCGAACAGGATAGCTACCATATTTGCTAGTCACTTGCTGCAGCTCCACATATGTTTACCTTGCCATACCTATAAGCTTAAATAGTCTTGATCGCGAGGGTGCGAGATTGCTGAGTCCCTGTGGCTCACAGATTACTATTACACCAGATGCAGGGCCTGATGATTCCGCTCCAGGTGACGCGTTTGAGCTCAAGTGGGAGTTCGACGAAGACTCTCAACGTTACTATGTTTCTTTTCCTGATGATCAGTAGTGGTGCCCAGTTGGGGGTGATCGGGACCGTGTCGCATGTTGGGTTCTCTTTTATTTTGGCGCCGTAGTCGGGCCATGAGTGTTTGGATGATGTAATGTTATTTATGTACTTGATTGACGTGGCGAGTGTAAGCCAACTATGTTATCTCCCCTTTTACTATCATATTACTTGGGATGTTGTGAAGATTGCCTAACTTGCGACTTATGCCTTCAATGCGATTATGCCTCTAAGTCGTGCCTCGACACGTGGGAGATATAGTCGCATCGAGGGTGTTACAGCTACTCCCACTGGGAGTAGGATTCCCCCCCTCCCTTTGTTGGTTCTAGGAGAAAAGGAAGGAGAGGGAAGAAGGAAGGAAAGGGGGGCCGACCCCCCTCCCAATTCGGATTGGGCTTGGGGGGGGGCGTCCCCTCCTTTGCTTATTTCCCCTCTCTTCCACTAAGGCCCAATAAGGCCCATATACCTCCCGAGGGGTTACTGTAACCTCCCGGTACTCCGGTATATTCCCGATTTCACCCGGAACCATTCCGATGTCCAAACATAGGCTTCCAATATATCTATCTTTACGTTTCGACCATTTCGAGACTCCTCGTCATGTCCGTGATCAAATCCGGGACTCTGAACTACCTTCGGTACATCAAAACACATAAAGTCATAATACCAATCGTCACCGAATGTTAAGCGTGCGGACCCTACGGGTTTGAGAACAATGTAGACATGACCGAGACACATCTCTGGTCAATAACCAATAGCGGAACTTGGATGCTCATATTGGTTCCTACATATTATACGAAGATCTTTATCGGTCAAACCGCATAACGATATACGGAGTACGTTATTCCCTTTGTCATCGGTATGTTACTTGCCCGAGATTAGATTGTCGGTATCTCAATACCTAGTTCAATCTCGTTACCAGCAAGTCTCTTTACTCGTTCCATAATGTACATCCCGTAACTAACTCATTAGCTACATTGCTTGCAAGGCTTATAGTGATGTACATTACCGAGAGGGCCCAGAGATACCTCTCCGACAATCGGAGTGACAATTCCTAATCTTGATCCATGCCAACTCAACAAACACCATCGGAGACACATGTAGAGCACCTTTATAATCACCTAGTTACGTTGTGATGTTTGGTAGCACACAAAGTGTTCCTCCGGTATTCGGGAGTTGCATGATCTCATAGTCATAGGAACATGTACAGTTATAGAGAAAGCAATAGCAACAAACTAAACGATCATCGTGCTAAGATAATGTATGGGTCAAGTCAATCACATCATTCTCAAATGATGTGATCCCGTTAATCAAATGACAACTCATGTCTATGGTTAGGAAACATAACCATCATTGATTCAACGAGCTAGTCAAGTAGAGGAAAACTAGTGACACTCTGTTTGTCTATGTATTCACACATGTACTAAGTTTCCGGTTAATACAATTCTAGCATGAATAATAAACATTTATCATTATATAAGGAAATATAAATAACTACTTTTTTATTGCCTCTAGGGCATATTTCCTTCACTATTTACTATTTTTATCACTGTTTGTTTTGCAATCTTTATTTTCGAATCTATATAACAAAAATACCAAAAATATTTATCTTATTATCTCTATCAGATCTCACTTTCATAAGTGACCGTGAAGGGATTGACTGTTGGGGAACGTAGCAATAATTCAATAATTTCCTACGTGTCACCAAGATCAATCTAGGAGATACTAGCAACGACAGAGAGGGAGTGCATCTTCATACCCTTGAAGATAGCTAAGCGGAAGCATTACTAGAAAGCGGTTGGTGGAGTCGTACACGCAACGATTCAGATCGCGGTCAATTCCGATCTAAGCGCCGAACAACGGCACCTCTGCGTTCAACACACTTACAGCCCGGTGACGTCTCCCGCGCCTTGATCCAGCAAGGAGAGAGGGAGAGGTTGGGGAAGACTCCGTCCAGCAGCAACACGACGGTGTGGTGATGGTGGAGGAGCGTGGTATGCCAGCAGGGCTTCACCAAGCACTGCAAGAGACGAGGAGGGAGAGGGGTAGGGCTACGCCAAGAGGGAGAGAGACTCGTGTGTTGGGCAGCCCCAAAACCCCACTATTTATAGGAGGAGGGGAGGAGGGTGTGCCCCCTCTAGGGTTCCCACCCCTAGGGGGGCGGCAGCCCTAGATGGGATGGAGGGGGGTGGCCAAGAGGGGGAGAGGGGGGCGCGCCCTAGGGTGGGCCTTAGGCCCATCTGCACCTAGGGTTTCCCCCCTTCTCCTCCTAGCTGTGCCTTGGGCCCTGGTGGGACGCGCACCAGCCCACTCAGGGGCTGGTCCCTTCCCACTCTTGGCCCATGCAAGCCTCCGGGGCTGGTGGCAATCTCGTATACAATTCCCTTTGTCAATCGGTACGTTACTTCCCGAGATTCGATCGTCGGTATCCCAATACCTCGTTCAATCTCGTTACCAGCAAGTCACTTTACTCATTCTGTAATGCATGATCCCGTGACCAACTACTTAGTCACAATGAGCTCATTATGATGATGCATTACCGAGTGGGCCCAGAGATACCTCTCCGTCATACGGAGTGACAAATCCCAGTCTCGATTCGTGCCAACCCAACAGACACTTTCGGAGATACCTGTAGTGCACCTTTATAGCCACCCAGTTATGTTGTGACGTTTGGTGCACCCAAAGCATTCCTACGGTATCCGGGAGTTGCACAATCTCATGGTCTAAGGAAATGATACTTGACATTAGAAAAGCTTTAGCAAACGAACTACACGATCTTGTGCTACGCTTAAGATTGGGTCTTGTCCATCACATCATTCTCCTAATGATGTGATCCCGTTATCAATGGCATCCAATGTCCATGGTCAGGAAACCATGACCATCTATTGATCAACGAGCTACTCAACTAGAGGCTTACTAGGGACATGTTGTGGTCTACGTATTCACACATGTATTACGGTTTCCGGTTAATACAATTATAGCATGAACAATAGACAATTATCATGAACAAGGAAATACAATAATAACCATTTTATTATTGCCTCTAGGGCATGTTTACAACATTAACAACCCTTTTTTTGAAATAAAAGAAATTTTATTCATTAGCAATAACCAATGCATCGTTTGTGAGAAATGTTACAATTTCACTAATAGGCTCCTCAAACCAAACCGAAGTCGAAAAAAATCTAGCTAATCTAGCAAGTTCATGTGCTACTTTATTTGCCTCTCTATTACAATGTTCGAATTTAGTCATGATAAAATCACAAGAATAGTGATAGTAGTCATCGAAGATTGCCGCCGCCGCTCCCGCTGAATGTCCTCCGTCTTGCATTGTCTCAACCACCTCCAGGTTGTCAGAGTTGATGATTAGGCGATTACATCCCGCCCTTTGCACTAAATTTAAGCCAAATTTGAGAGCTAAGGCCTCCACCATGAGAACGTCCGCATAGTAGTCTATCTTTCCATTCCCTCCTGCAATAAACCTACCTTTGTCGTCTCTCAATACTGCCCCCATCATACGCCCCAGCAAGTCATGGTCAAAAGAGGCGTCAACATTGACAACCCCTTTATCGCGTTAGTTGCGATGTTCTTGTTTGTTTGTGCAGGTACTAGGTGACTTGCGTGTTACCTCCTACTAGATTGATACCTTGGTTCTCAAAAACCGAGGGAAATACTTATGCTACTTTGCTGCATCACCCTTCCCTCTTCAAGGGAAAACCAACGCATGCTCAAGAGGTAGCACTTGTTCTGTTGTGGGGTGCGATCGAAAGGTTGAAGAGACTAAGATTATAATGGCCGCGGGAATAAAAGGGGAAGCCGGACGGCCAGGAATATCGGCAGGCCCTGATGGCAGTTCTAATTTGCAGCGCGTAACTCCGTCGTGCCGCATGTAACTGCATCGCGTGGCAACGCGCGTGGCGCAACCGCATGCATATGGGGCCCCCGACATGATCGTGCGCACGCCCAACCGCTGGCAGAGCGTGCGCGGAGGGACACGAGCAGAGCGCTCCGCGGTCGCCTCAACGGCGAGCAACCATATGGACATAGCAGTTGAACGCGCACGGAAAAGCTGTCCACAAGTCGAGCGCGTCGACGGACGCGAGAAGAGCGCGCCGCGGCGCCTAACGGCGAGCACAGCATGCTGCGGCGCCTAACGGTGAGCAAAGCTTTCCGAGGGATGCGAGCAGAGTCCTGCATAGTGATATGTGGCAAATAAGACGAACTGTGCGAGCGATGTCGGAGACATGAAGCATGAATCATATTAGAGTTGCATGTGCGATACATGGCATACAGTTGATCCATCCGAGCTGTTTTTGATGGAATAAGCCGTGTGTGTTGCGGGAAAACGCTTGCTGGTATATAACCTTAGATTTAACCAAAAAAGTGTTAATGCATGTTACAAAAATTGTATAGCTAGACACTATGTTCAAATACGACTCCAACGATATAATCTTTGGCGACATGCATTCGTATTTTATTAGTAAAATCCTACTTATAAACTAGGACGGTGGTATAGTAGGTAATTAAAGCACATTTTTTGTATTAACCGCATGTGTACGTGTCCTTTCGTTCTCCTCTCACACGTCTTGTCACCCTGCTGCCGCAGACGGCTTACAACACAAGCTTGCGCAGCGCGCGGTGGCGTTCTTTTGGCCAAACGGTGGCGCCAATGAATCGTCGGTGAGCCCGTTCCCGTGCAACCTCGCAGGTTCCCGCGCAAGCTTCCCGCCCGACTCGGTGAAATCCCCCAGAATCCCAATGCTTACCGGCCTGCTATAAAAACCCTCACGGCCGGCGAGTCCTGCATCACATTTTCCCCTCCCTCCCTGTACCTTATCTCGTGTGCTTCTCTCACAATCGCCAATGCCACCGGTCCGTCGTCGTCGCTCAGCCACTCCACCGTCATCAAAGGACATCTCCAGCTGGGAGGCTACACCATGGCGACGGTGCAGTCCCCGACGTAGTGTAGTGTGCATGGTGTCCCTGTTGGGTGTGCGCGGAACACCCACCACACGCTCTGCCGCCGCTGCCCGTCGGCAGCTGTTGCCGGCCGCCGTTGCCGCCACACCACTACTATCTCTTGAGCATGCGTTGGTTTTCCCTTGAAGAGGAAATGATGATGCATCAAAGTAGCGTAAGTATTTCCCTCAGTTTTTCAGAACCAAGGTATCAATCTAGTAGGAGACTACACGCAAGTCCCTCATACCTGCACAAACAATCAAGAAGCTTGCAACCAACCCAATAAAGGGATTGTCAGTCCGTTCACGGCCACTTGAAAAAGTGAGATCTGATAAAGATAATAAGATAAATATTTTTGGTATTTTTGTTGTATAGATTGAAAAGTAAAGATTGGAAAATAAACGGCGACAGAAATAGCTAGTTGACGGGAAATAATATAATGGAGAATAGACCCGGGGGCCATAGGTTTCACTAGTGGCTTCTCTCAAGATAGCATAATCTACGATGGGTGAACCTGTTGGGGAACGCAGTAATTTCAAAAAAAATCCTACGCACACGCAAGATCATGGTGGTGCATAGCAATGAGAGGGGAGAGTGTTATCCACGTACACTCACAGACCATAAGCGGAAGCGTTATGACAACGCGGTTGATGTAGTCGTACGTCTTCACGATCGACCGATCCTAATACCGGAAGTACGACACCTCCGCGTTCTGCACACGTTCGGCTCGGTGACGTCCCACGAAC
The DNA here is from genome assembly GCF_003073215.2 of Triticum urartu. Classification (NCBI taxonomy): domain Eukaryota; kingdom Viridiplantae; phylum Streptophyta; class Magnoliopsida; order Poales; family Poaceae; genus Triticum; species Triticum urartu. The sequence continues at coordinate 134,228,240 of NC_053026.1, forward strand.
TCATGATCCAGCAGAGTGTCGAGGGAGAGCTTGGTCAGCACGACGGCGTGATGACGGTGATGATGATGCTACCGGAACAGGGCTTCGCCTAAGCACCTCTACAATATGACCGAAGTGGATTATGGTGGAGGGTGGCACCGCACACAGATAAGGGATCAATGATCAACTTGTGTGTCTATGGGGTGCCCCCTGGCCACATATATAAAGGATGGAGGGAGGAGGAGGCCGACCCTCATAGGGCGCGCCCAAAGTGTGGAGTCCTACTAGGACTCCCTAGTCCTAGTAGGATTCCACCTCCTACATGGAATAGGAAAAATGGAAGGGAGAAGGAGAAGGAAGGAAGGGGCGCCCCTTTCCCTAGTCCGGACCAATCCATGGGGAAGGGGCGCGCCCACCCTTGAGGCCTTTCTCTCCTTTCCCGTATGGCCCATTAAGGCCCAATACGAACTCCCGTAACTCTTTGGTACTCCAAAAAATACCCGAATCACTCGGAACCTTTCCGACGTCCGAATATAGCCTTCCAATATATCGATCTTTACATCTCGACCATTTTGAGACTCCTCATCATGTCCCCAATCTCATCCGGGACTCCGAACAAACTTCGGTCATCAAATCACATAACTCATAATACAAATCGTCACAAAACGTTAAGCGTGCGGACCCTATGGGTTCGAGAACTATGTAGACATGACCGAGACACATCTCCGGTCAATAACCAATAGCGGAACCTGGATACTCATCTTGGCTCCTACATATTCTACGAAGATCTTTATCAGTCAAACCGAATAACAACATATGTTGTTCCCTTTGTCATCGGTATGTTACTTGCCCGAGATTCGATCTTCGGTATCTCAATACCTAGTTCAATCTCATTATCGGCAAGTCTCTTTACTCGTTCCATAATGCAACATCCCATAACTAACTCAATAGTCACATTGCTTGCAAGGCTTATAGTGATGTGCATTACCTAGAGGGCCCGGAGATACCTCTCCGATACGGAGTGATAAATCCTAATACCGATCTTTGCCAACTCAACAAACACCATCAGAGACACCGGTAGAGCATCTTTATAATCACCGAGTTATGTTGTGACGTTTGATAGCACACAAGGTGTTCCTCCAGTATTCAGGAGTTGCATAATCTCATAGTCAGAGGAACATGTATAAGTTATGAAGAAAGCAGTAGCAATAAAATAGAACGATCATTATGCTAAGCTAACGGATGGGTCTTGTCCATCACATCATTCTCTAATGATGTGATCCCATTCATCAAATGACAACACATGTCCATGGCTAGGAAACTTAACCATCTTTGATTAACGAGCTAGTTAAGTAGAGGCATACTAGGGACACTCTATTTGTCTACGTATTCACACATCCATGTACTGCGTTTTCGGTTAATATAATTCTAGCATGAATAATAAACATTTATCATGATATAAGCAAATATAAAATAACAACTTTATTATGGCCTCTAGGGCATATTTCCTTCAGTCTCCGACTTGCACTAGAGTCAATAATCTAGTTCACATCGTTATGTGATTTAACACCAATAGTTCACATCTTTATGTGATTAGTTCACATCTCCATGTGACTAACACCCAAAGGGTTTACTAGAGTCAATAATCTAGTTCACATCGCTATGTGATTAACACCCAAAGAGTGATCATGTTTTGCTTGCGAGAGAAATGTAGTCAACGGGTCTGCCACATTCAGATCCGTATGTATTTTGCAAATTTTCTATGTCTACAATGCTTTGCATGGAGCTACTCTAGCTAATTGCTTCCACTTTCGATATGTATCTAGATCGAGACTTAGAGTCATCCAGATCGGTGTCAAAGCTTGCATTGACGTAACTCTTTACGATGAACTCTTTGTCACCTCCATAACCGAGAAACATTTCCTTATTCCACTAAGGATATTTTTGACCGCTGTCCAGTGATCCACTCTTGGATCACTATTGTACCCTCTTGCCAAACTTATGGCGAGGTACACAATAGGTCTAGTACACAACATATCATACTTTATAGAACCTACGACTGAGGCATAGGGAATGACTTTTCATTCTCTTTCTATTTTCTGCCGTGGTCGAGTTTTGAGTCTTTACTCAACTTCACACCTTGCAACACAGGCAAGAACTCCTTCTTTGACTTTTCCATTTTGAACTACTTCAAAATCTTGTCAAGGTATGTACTCATTGAAAATATATCAACCGTCTTGATCTATCTCTATAGATCTTGATGCTCAATATGTAAGTAGCTTCATCGAGGTATTTCTTTGAAAAACTCTTTTCAAACACTCCTTTTTGCTTTCCAGAAAATTCTACATTATTTCCGATCAACAATATGTCATTGACATATACTTATCAGAAATGCTGTAGTGCCCCCACTCACTTTCTTGTAAATACAGGCTTCACCGCAAGTCTGTATAAAACCATATGCTTTGATCACTTTATCAAAGTATATATTCCAACTCCGAGATGCTTGCACCAGTCCATAGATGGATCGCTGGAGCTTGCACACTTTGTTATCACCTTTAGGATTGACAAAACCTTCTTGTTGCATCATATACAACTCTTCTTTAAGAAGTCCATTAAGGAATGCAATTTTGACATCCATTTTCCAAATTTCATAAAATGTGGCAATTGCTAACATGATTCGGACAGACTTAAGCATCGCTACGAATGAGAAAATCTCATCGTAGTCAACATCTTGAACTTGTCGAAAACCTTTTGCGACAATTCGAGCTTTGTAGATAGTAACACTACTATCAGTGTCCGTCTTCCTCTTGAAAATCCATTCATTCTTAATGGCTCACCGACCAATGGGCAAGTCAATCAAAGTCCATACTTTGTTCTAATACATGGATCTCATCTCAGATTTCATGGCTTCAAGCCATTTCGCGGAATCTGGGCTCATCATCGCTTCCTCATAGTTTGTAGGTTCATCATGGTCAAGTAATATGGCCTCCAGAACAGTATTACCGTACCACTCTGGTGTGGAACATATTTTGGTTGACCTACAAGGTTCGGTAGTAACTTGATCTGAAGTTTCATGATCATCATCATTAACTTCCTCACTAATTGGTGTAGGAATGACTAGAACTGATTTCTGTGATGAACTACTTTCCAATTCGGGAGAAGGTACAATTATCTCATCAAGTTTTACATTCCTCCTAATCACTTCTTTCGAGAGAAACTTCTTCTCTAGAAAGGGTCCATTCTTAGCAATGAATATCTTGCCTTTGGATCTGTGATAGAAGGTGTACCCAACAGTTTCCTTTGGGTATCCTATGAAGACGCATTTCTCTGATTTGGGTCCGAGCTTATCAGGTTGAAACTTTTTCACATAAGCATCATAGACCCAAACTTTAAGAAATGACATCTTATGTTTCTTACTAAACCACAGTTCATATGGTGTCGTTTCAACGGATTTAGATGGTGCCCTATTTAACGTGAATGCAGCTGTCTCTAATGCATAACCCCAAAATGATAGTGATAAATCGGTAAGAGACATCATAGGTCGCACCATATCTAATAAAAGTATGGTTATGACGTTAGGACACACCATTACGCTGTGGTGTTTCAGGTGGCATGAGTTGCGAAACTATTCCGCATTGTATGAAATGAAGACCAAACTCGTAACTTAAATATTCTCCTCCACGATCAGATTGCAGAAACTTTATTTTCTTGTTACGATGATTTTCCACTTCACTCTGAAATTCTTTGAACTTTTCAAATGTTTCAGACTTATGTTTCATCAACTAGATATAACCATATCTGCTCAAATCATCCGTGAAGATCAGAAAATAACGATACCCGCCGCGAGCCTCAACATTCACCGGATTGCATACATCAGTATGTATTATTTCCAATTAGTCAGTTGCTTGCTCCATTGTTCTGGAGAACGGAGTTTTAGTCATCTTGCCCACGAGGCATGGTTCGCAAGCATCAAATGATTCATAATCAAGTGATTCCAAAATCCCATCAACATGGAGTTTCTTCATGCGCTTTACACCAATATGACCTAAACGGCAGTGCCACATATAAGTTGCACTATCATTATTAACTTTGCATCTTTTGGCTTCAATATTATGAATATGTGTATTACTACGATCGAGATTCAATAAACCATTCACCTTGGGTGTATGACCTCAGAAGGTTTTATTCATGTAAACAGAATAACAATTATCCTTGACTTAAATGAATAATTGTATTGCAATAAACATGATCCAATCAAATTATGCTCTACGCAAACACCAAATAATATTTATTTTAGGTTCAACACTAATCCCGAAGGTAAAGGGAGTGTGAGATGGTGATCTTATCAACCTTGGAATCACTTCCAACTCACATCATCACCTCGCCCTTAACTAGGCTCTATTTATTGTGCAACTCCCATTTCGAGTTACTACTCTTAGTAACTGAACCAGTATCAAATACTGAGGTGTTGTTATAAACACTAGTAAAGTACACATCAATAACATGTATATCAAATATATACTTTTGTTCACTTTGCCATCCTTCTTATCCGCCAAGTATCTAGGGCAGTTCCACTTCCAGTGACCATTTCCTTTGCAGTAGAAGCACTCAGTTCCAGGCTTGGGTCTAGCTTTGAGCTTCTTCATGGGAGCAGCAACTTGCTTGCTATTCTTCTTTGAAGTTCCTCTTTCTTTCCCTTTGCCCTTTTTCTTGAAACTAGTGGTCTTGTTAACCATCAACACTTGATGCTATTTCTTGATTTCTACCTTCGCCGATTTTAGCATCACGAAGAGCTTGGGAATTACTTATCCCTTGCATATTATAGTTCATCACTACGTTCTAGTAACTTGGTGACAATGACTAGAGAACTTTGTCAATTACTATCTTATCTGGAAGATTAACTCCCACTTGATTCAAGCAATTGTAGTACCCAGACAATCTGAGCACATGCTCACTAGTTGAGTTATTCTCCTCCATCTTGTAGGCAAAGTACTGTTATAGGTCTTCTACCTCTCGACACGGGCATGAGTATGAAATACCAATTTCAACTCTTAGAACATCTTATATGCTCTGTGGTGTTCAAAACATTTTTGAAGTCGCGGTTCTAAGCCGTAAAGCATGGTGCACTAAACTATCAAGTAGTCATCATACCGAGCTTTACCAAACGTTAATAATGTCTGTATCTACTCCTACAATAGGTCTGTCACCTAGCGGTGCATCAAGGACATAATTCTTCTGTGCAGTAATGAGGATAATCCTCAGATCATGGACCTTGTTTGCATCATTGCTACTATCATCTTTCAACATAGTTTTTCTCTAGGAACATATCAAAAATAAACGGGGAGCTACATCGCGAGCTATTGATCTACAACATAGTTATGCAAATACTTTCAGGACTAAGTTCATGAGAAATTAAATTTCAATTAATCATGTTACTTAAGAACTCCCACTTAGATAGACATCCCTCTAGTCATCTAAATGACCACGTGATCCAAATCAACTAAACCATGTCCGATCATCACGTGAGATGGAGTAGTTTTCAATGGTGAACATCACTATGTTGATCATATCTACTATATGATTCACGCTCGACCTTTCGGTCTCCAGTGTGCCGAGGCCATATCCGCATATGCTAGGCTCATCAAGTTTAACCCGAGTATTCCTCATGTGCAAAACTGGCGTGCACCCGTTGTATGTGAACGTAGAGCTTATCACACCCGATCATCATGTGGTGTCTCGGCACAACGAACTGTCGCAACGATGCATACTCAGGGAGAACACTTATACCTTGAAATTTAGTGAGAGATCATCTTGTAATGCTACTGACCAACTAAGCAAAATAAGATACATAAAGGATAAACAACACATGCAATCAAAATATGTGACATGATATGGCCATCACCATCTTGTGCCTTTTATCTCCATCTCCAAAACACCGTCATGATGTCTATCGTCACCGGCATGACACCATGATCTCCATCATCTTGATCTATATCAACGTGTCGTCACATGGTCGTCTCACCAACTATTGCTTTTGCCACTATTGCTATCGCATAGCGATAAAGTAAATCAATTATATGGTGCTTGCATCTTATGCAATAAAGAGACAACCATAAGGCTGCTGCCAGTTGCCGATAACTTTAACAAAACATGATCATCTCATACAACAATTTATATCTCATCACGCCTTGACCATATAACATCACAACATGCCCGGCAAAAACAAGTTAGACGTCCTCTACCTTGTTGTTGCAAGTTTTACGTGGCTGCTATGGGCTGAGAAAGAACCGTTCTTACCTACGCATCATAAAACCACAATGTGGTATAGTGATTGCTTTTTGATCTTCAGAAACAACCCTGTTCATTGAATCCAATTCAACTAAAGTTGGAGAAACAAACACCCACTAGCCACCTGTGTGCGAAGCATGTCGGTAGAACCAGTCTCGCGTAAGCGTATGCGTAATGTCAGTCTAAGCCGCTTTATCCAACAATACCGCCGAATCAAAAATCAACTAGTGAAAGAAAGCAATATGTATATACCCACGCCCACAACTCCTTTGTGTTCTACTCATGCATATAACATCTATGCATAGACCTGGCTCGGATGCCACTATAGGGGAACGCAATAATTTCAAAAAAATTCCTACGCACACACAAGATCATGGTGATGCATAGCAATGAGATGGGAGAATGTTGTCCACGTACCCTTGTATACCATAAGCGGAAGAGTTATGACAACACGGTTGATGTAGTTGTACGTCTTCATGATCGACCGATCCTAGTACCAAAAGTACGGCACCTCCGTGATCTGCACACGTTCGGCTCGATGACGTCCCATGAACTCATGATCCAGCAGAGGGTCGAGGGAGAGCTTCATCAGCACGAAGGCATGATGACGGTGATGATGATGCTACCGGAACTGGGCTTTGCCTAAGCACCACTATGATATGACCGAAGTGGATTATGGTGGAGGGGGGCACCGCACACGGCTAAGGGATCAATGATCAAGTTGTGTGTCTATGGGGTGCCCCCTGGCCACGTATATAAAGGATGGAGGGAGGAGGAGGCCGGCCCTCATAGGGCGCGCCCAAAGTGTGGAGTCCTACTAGGACTCCCTAGTCCTAGTAGGATTCCACCTCCTACATGGAATAGGAAAAAGGGAAGGGAAAAGGACAAGGAAGGAAGGGGGCGCCCCCTTTCCCTAGTCCAATTCAGAGCAGTCCATGGGGAAGGGGCACGGCCACCCTTGAGGCTTTTCTCTCCTTTCCGGTATCGCTCATTAAGGCCCAATACCAATGCTCGTAACTCTCTGGTACTCCGAAAAATACGCGAATCACTTGGAACATTTCCGATGTCCGAATATAGCCTTCCAATATATCGATCTTTATGTCTCGACCATTTTGAGACTCCTCGTCATGTCCCCGATCTCATCCGGGACTCCAAACAAACTTCGGTCATCAAATCACATAACACATAATAAAATCGTCACATAACGTTAAGCGTGCGGACCCTATGGGTTCGAGAACTACGTAGACATGACCGAGACACATCTCCGGTCAATAACCAATAGCGGAACCTGGATGCTCATATGGGCTCCTACATATTCTACGAAGATCTTTATCGGTCAAACCGCATAACAACATATGTTGTTCCCTTTGTCATCGGTATGTTACTTGCCCGAGATTCGATCGTCGGTATCTCAATACCTAGTTCAATCTCATTACCGGCAAGTCTCTTTACTTGTTCTATAATGCAACATCCCGTAACTAACTCATTAGTCACATTGCTTGCAAGGCTTATAGTGATGTGCATTACCGAGAGGGCCCAGAGATACCTCTCCGATACACGGAGTGACAAATCCTAATCTCGATCTATTACAACTCAACAAACACCATCAGAGACACATGTAGAGCATCTTTATAATCACCCAGTTATGTTGTGACGTTTGATACCACACAACGTGTTCCTTCGGTATTCGGGAGTTGCATGATCTCATAGTCAGAGGAACATGTATATGTTATGAAGAAAGGAGTAGCAATAAAACTAAACGATCATTATGCTAAGCTAACGGATGGGTCTTGTCCATCACATCATTCTCTAATGATGTGATCCCATTCATCAAATGACAACACATGTCCATGGCTAGGAAACTTAACCATCTTTGATTAACGAGCTAGTTAAGTAGATGCATATTAGGGACACTCTATTTGTCTATGTATTCACACATGTACTAAGTTTCCGGTTAATACAATTCTAGCATGAATAATAAATATTTACCATGATATAAGGAAATATGAATAACAACTTTATTATTGCCTCTAGGGCATATTTCCTTCAGAACAAATTTACTGTCAAGCAATACATAGAAAAGCGAATCGTTATGAGAATATCTAGGCATGATCATGTATATAGGCATCACGTCCGTGACAAGTAGACCGAAACGATTCTGCATCTACTACTATTACTCCACACATCGACCGCTATCTAGCATGCATCTAGAGTATTAAGTTCATAAGAACAGAGTAACGCATCAGGCAAGATGACATGATGTAGAGGGATAAACTCAAGCAATATGATATAAACCCCATCTTTTTATCCTCGATGGCAACAATACAATACATGCCTTGCTGCCCTTGCTGTCATTGGGAAAGGACACCGCAAGATTGAACCCAAAGCTAAGAACTTCTCCCATTGCAAGAAAGATCAACTAGTAGGCCAAACCAAACTGATAATTCGAAGAGACTTGCAAATATATTTAAATCATGCATAAAAGAATTCAGAGAAGAATCAAATATTGTTCATAGATAATCTTGATCATAAACCCACAATTCATCGGATGTCGACAAACACGCTGCAAAAAGAATTACATCGAATAGATCTCCAAGAGAATCGAGGAGAAATTTCTATTGAGATCCAAAGAGAGAGAAGAAGCCATCTAGCTAATAACTATGGACCCAAAGGTCTGTGGTAAACTACTCACACATCATTGGAGAGGCTATGGTGTTGATGTAGAAGCCCTCCGTGATTGATTCCCCCTCTGTCAGAGCGCCGGAAAAGGCCCCAAGATGGGATCTCACGGGTACAGAAGGTTGTGGAAGTGGAAATAGGGTTTCGTGGCGCCCCTGGATGTTTTCATGATCTATGAGTATATATGGGCGAAGGAAGTAGGTCAGTGGAGCTGCGAGGGGCCCACAAGGGTGGGGAGCACGCCCACCCCCCTGGGGCGCGCCCTCCTGCCTCGTGGCTCCCTCGCTTCTTCCTTGACGTCCACTCCAAGTCTCCTGGATCACATTTGTCCCATAAAAGATCCTTGCGAAGGTCTCATTCCGTTTGGATTCCGTTTGATATTCTTTTTCTGCGAAACACTAAAATAGGCAAAAAAGGGCAGCAATTTGCACTGGGCCTTTGGTTAATAGGTTAGTCCCAAAAATAATATAAAAGTGCATAATAAAGCCCATTAAACATCCAAAATAGATAATATAATAGCATGGAACAATCAAAAATTATAGATACGTTGGAGACGTATCAAGCATCCCCAAACTTAATTCCTGTCGTCCTCGAGTAGGTAAATGATAAAAATAGAAATTTTGATGTGGAATGCTTCCTAACATAATTTTCAAAGTAATTCTCTTTATTGTGGCATGAATCTTCAGATTCGAAAGATTCAAGATAAAATTTTAATATTGACATAAAAATAATAATACTTCTAACTAAGCAATTATGTCTTCTCAAAATAATATGGCCAAAGAAAGTTATCCCTACAAAATCATATAGTCTGGCTATGCTCTATCTTCACCACACAAAATATTTAAATCATGCATAACCCGGATGACAAGCCAACCAACTGTTTCATACTTTGACGTTCTCAAACTTTTTCAATCTTCACGCAATACATGAGTGTGAGCCATGGATATATCACTATAGGTGGAATAGAATGGTGGTTGTGGAGAAGACAAAAAGGAGAAGATAGCCTCACATCAACTTGGTGTATCAACGGGCTATGGAGATGCCCATCAATAGATATTAATGTGAGTGAGTAGGGATTGCCATGCAACGGATGCACTAGACCTATAAGTGTATGAAAGCTCATAAAGAAACTAAGTGGGTGTGCATCCAACTTGCTTGCTCGCGAAGACCTAGGTCATTTTGAGGAAGCCCATCATTGGAATATACAAGCCAAGTTCTATAATGAAAAATTCCCACTAGTATATGAAAGTGACAACATAGGAGACTCTCTATCATGAAGATCATGGTGCTACTTTGAAGCACAAGTGTGGTAAAAGGATAGTAGCATTGCCCCTTCTCTCTTTTTCTCTCTCTTTTTTTATTTGGGCCTTTTCCATTTTTTATGGCCTCTTTTTTTTGGTCCGGAGTCTCATCCCGACATGTGGGGGAATCATAGTCTCCATCATCCTTTCATCACTGGGACAATGCTCTAATAATGATGATCATCACACTTTTATTTACTTACAACTCAAGAATTACAACTTGATGCTAGAACAAAAGTATGACTCTATGTGAATGCCTCCGGCGGTGTACTAGGATATGTGATGAATCAAGAGTGACATGTATGAAATAATTATGAACGGTGGCTTTGCCACAAATATGATGTCAACTACATGATCATGCAAGGCAATATGACAATGACGAAGCGTGTCATAATAAACGGAACAGTGGAAAGTTGCATGGCAATATATCTCGGAATGGCTATGGAAATGCCATAATAGGTAGGTATGGCGGTTGTTTTGAGGAAGATATATGGTGGGTTTATGATACCGGCGAAAGTTGCGCGGTACTAGAGAGGCTAGCAATGGTGTAAGGGTGAGAGTGCGTATAATCCATGGACTCAACATTAGTCATAAAGGACTCACATACTTATTGCAAAAATCTATTAGTTATCAAAACAAAGTACTACACGCATGCTCCTGGGGGATAGATTGGTAGGAAAAGACCATCGCTCGTCCCCGACCGCCACTCATAAGGAAGACAATGTAACGCCCCGAGACCGATGTGCCAGGTGTCCTCCAGTTATTCGCTGTTGTTGCCTTGTCATTGCTTGCGTGTCATGCATTGCATATCATGTCATCATGTGCATTTCATTTGCATACATGTTCGTCTCATGCATCCGAGCATTTTCCCCGTTGTCCGTTTTGCAATCTGGTGCTCCTATGTCCTTCGGTGCCCCTTTCTACCTCTTTTCGTGTGCGGGTGTTAAACGTTTTTGGATTGGACCGAGACTTGTCATGTGGCCTTGGTTTACTACCGGTAGACCGCCTGTCAGGTTTCGTGCCATTTGAACTTTGTTTGATACTCCAACGGTTAACCGAGGGACCGAAAAGTCATCGTGTGTGTTGCAGCCCAACATCCATCCAGAGTGGCCCAAAACCCACCTAAACCCCTTCCATCTTCTAGGCTGTTCGATCACGATCACGTGGCCGCAAACCGCACCTCATTTGGAGCTTCCTAGCTCCCTCTACCTATAAATATGTGCTCTCCTCCGAAATCTCGCGCAGTTGAAACCCTAACTTCGTCCTCCTCGCGCCGCCGGACAATTCATCCCGCGTGGGCCGGACATGTCCACCGCGCTCGCCACCTCACTCCGACCAATCAGAGGCTGCTACGTCACCCTCTCCCGCCTCCGCAGCCAACCAAAACACGCCACATGTCCCCGCGCCTCCTCTCTCTCCTCCGGAGCCGCCGCCGGCCCGCGGAGCCCAGGAGGGGCACGCCCGGCCCGGACCGCCAGCGCCGCCGCCCGGACGCGCTCGAGCGCCCGAGCCTCTCTCTGCCGCCGCCCAGGCTCGCCCCGTCGCTGGCCGAGCTCCGCCACCTAGCGCCGCCTCCTCGCTGCGCCGCCGCCCCATGTCGCCGACACTCGTGCCTCGCCGCCCACCGCCGACGAGCCTCTCTCCACCACCGACTCCGGCCACCCCCCCCCCCCGCATCGGCCGCACCACCACCTCGCCATCTATTTGCTGGGTGTATGCTTAGTTTGTCATGCAATGCCTCGTAGTGAGTGCATCGAGCTCGTGAACATGCCTACTTGTTAACTGTTCTACATGCTCCAGTTTTTCACTAAGTCTGAATCTGTTTATGTTTTTGCTATGTTCACATGCTTGCAATTGTATTTTATGGTCCCTTTTGGCTCATTGTCACTAAGGGACTTTTGTTATATGCTTTGAGTAGCTTCATGCCATGCCTTGATTTGCCATGATATGTTCTTGTAGCATGTAGTTATCATGCTCTAAAGATTGCTTCCTGATGATAAATTCCTGATATGCTGTTAATAACTCTGAAACCTGTTATCTTTTGCACTTTTGCCATGCTTGTTTGAACCTTCTATTGAGTGAATTAGCTGTAACTCAGTGTTCATCTTTTGTCAAGCATCATGAGTGGATCCATTCCATGTATTTTGTTGCTATGTTTGAGTGTTGTAGCATATTTATCTTGATGCACTTAGAAGGTTACTTGATGTTTATCGCAGACCAGTGCCATATTTGTTTTGCTTGCCATTTCCAAACCGTGCACCCGATTCCGGTGATCTTTATATCGATTTCGACCGAAATCAACTCCTCTTTCCAGTGGCACTCTTGGATTTCCAAGTTGAGGCCAGGTTCAATCATTCCTTTCCAAATCATGCATATGCACCACATATCGCATCTCATATATCATACCATGTTTGCATCATGTTGTTTGTGCATTGCACGTGGTTGATTGTGTTCCTTTTTGCTTGTTGTTCTTACTTGGGTACAGACGGGAGACGAGTTCGTGAATGAGGAGCCCGTTGAGTACGCTTACAAGGATCAAGGCAACTGTGAGAACTTTGCAGGCAAGATGACCAGACCCTCGAAATCACTTCTATCTTTGCTTGCTAGATGTTCGCTCTTTTGCTATGCCTATGCTGCGATACCTACCACTTGCTAATCATGCCTCCCATATTGTTAAGCCAAGCCTCTAACCCACCTTGTCCTAGCAAACCGTTGTTTGGCTATGTTACCGCTTTGCTCAGCCCCTCTTATAGCGTTGTTAGTTGCAGGTGAAGATTGGAGGTTGTTCCTTGTTGGAACATGGATATTTTGTTGGGATATCAAATATTATCTTGTTTATCTTAATGCATCTATACACATGGTAAAGGGTGGAAGGCTCGGCCTTATGGCTGGTGTTTTGTTCCACTCTGGTCGCCCTAGTTTCCATCATATCGGTGTTATGTTCCCGGATTTTGCGTTCCTTACACGGTTGGGTTATAATGGTAATCCCTTGATAGTTCGCCTTGAATAAAACTCCTCCAGCAATGCCCAACACTGGTTTTACCATTCGCCACCTAGCCTTTTTCCCTTGGGTATCGCGGACTCAAGGGTCATCTTTATTTTAACCCCTCCTGGGCCAGTGCTCTTCTGAGTGTTGGTCCAACCGACTAGACTGCGGGGCCACCTCGGGGCAACTTGAGGGTTGGTTTTACTCGTAGGATGTCTCATCTGAGTGTGCCCTGAGAACAAGATATGTGCAGCTCCTAACGAGATATGTGCAGCTCCTATCAGGGGTGTTGCCGGACTTGTTTTACCATTGTCGAGATGTCTTGTAACCGGGATTCTGAGTCTGATCGGGTCTTTCTAGCAGAAGGAATATCCTTCGTTGACCGTGAGAGCTTGTGATGGGCTAAGTTGGGACACCCCTGCAGGTATTTGAACTTTCGAAAGTCGTGCCCACGGTTATGGGCAGATGGGAATTTGTTAATGTCCGGTTGTAGAAAACCTGAAACGTATCTTAATTAAAATGCATCAACCGCGTGTGTAACCGTGATGGTCTCTTCTCGGCAGAGTCCGGGAAGTGAACACGGTGTTGGAGTTATGTTTGACGTAGGTTGTTCTAGGATCACTTCTTGATCATAGTTTCTCGACCGTGCTTTTGCCTTCTCTTCTCGCTCTCATTTGCGTATGTTAGCCACCAAATATGCTAGTTGCTTGCTACAGCTCCACCTCATACCTTTTACCTTACCCATAAGCTTAAATAGTCTTGATCGCGAGGGTGTGAGATTGCTGAGTCCCCGTGATTCACAGATACTTCCAAAACCAGTTTGCAGGTGCCGATGATATCTTGCAGGTGATGCAACCGAGCTCAAGGAGGAGCCCGATGAAGATCTCGTTCATTATGTTGTTCCGTTTCCAGTTGATCAGTAGTGGAGCCCAGTTGGGGTCGATCGGGGATCTGTGTAGCATTTGGGGTAGTCTTCTTTTATTTTGGTTCCGTAGTCGGACCTTGATTTTTTCTGGATGATGTAATGCTTTATTCATGTATTGTGTGAAGTGGCGATTGTAAGCCAACTATGTATCTTTTCCCCTTATGTATTACATGGGTTGTGTGAAGATTACCTCACTTGCGATATTGCTTTCAATGCGGTTATGCCTCTAAGTCGTGCTTCGACACGTGGGAGATATAGCCGCATCGAGGGCGTTACAAGTTGGTAATCAGAGCCTTCCCTGACTTAGGAGCCCCCTGCTTGATCGAATCGTTGGCGTTGTTGAGTCTAGAAAAATGTTTTGAGTCTTTTAGGAATTATATATATCGGAGAGTTAGGAATTCTTTTTACTCCTCAGTCCCTTCGTCGCTCTAGTGAGGCATCCTGACGTAGAGTTTTGACTCTTCTCTTCTCAAATTTCACTAATTTTGTTTAGGATCACGCGGGTATCTTGGAATCGTTCCGATGGTTTTGTGACGAGAACATTGTTCTTGGTGCCTCCTGAAATTTAGGGGTTGTGGCAGTGTCCCGGGGAGTTGAGCTCTGAGGTGTTGTCATCACAATTTTATCGTTGAGATTCTGGAATACCTGAGTTTTGCTGACATCGAAAATCTCTTTTATGCAGTTGTTGGTGAGATAACCTCGACGCCAACCAGTACTGGGGCGGGAGTTCGGGAGTATTGCCATAACTCGTATAACAGATGCTTTTCGAAGGTCAAGGTAAACGATTTCCGAAGGTTTCTTGGTTATGTGTTGAAGGATGGATACAGCTGGATGTAGGATTTGCTAGTTTTGGGTGAGATATTATGCTTCCCCTGTATCCCCAACACCTGATTGCATAACCGGAAAGTTTCGGGAGTTTATAAGTGGGAATTCAAGTAGCTCTTAGGATACGTTTCCGACAGATGTATGAGATGAAATTGGGGTTCGACGTCTAGTGGTCCGCCTATCCACGATTGGTTTTACAGTGGTCTCATTGTGTCTTAAAGAGTCCTTGGCTATGCTGACTCGGGGACGCTTCGTATGTCATGTGCACTGCCTTGTACATGACGGTGTTGTACAATCGAGTCCGTGTAGGCCCCACCACGAAAACTTCGGACGAAATCTCTATCATATGTTTGTTCCGGCTTATTATGCAAGCCAATCCTTTGTTTTATTTTTCAGCTGTGGTATTCGAGTTGCTTCGAAGTCAAATGTTGATTCCATATCTTTCCGAACCGGTGTTCTCATACTCCGATGTGAATACTTATCCTTCATGATAATCGAGATTGTCATGTCAATCCTTTTCAACCGGCATGTTTTCTCTTCAAGTGGATCTGATCATTTCAACATCAGCAAGATCTACTCTAAGCTCTCTCAACGGTGTTTGTTTCATCCTTCCCAAGTTGCCTTTGTTTTCCCGCCCGCCCACCCTTGTTTCTTCAAGGACTCAAAATTCTTTATTAAGTATCCATCTTATGGATGTGAAGCCTCTTTACTCCTCTCTTTCAACGTTCTTATCTGGTGATTCTCAGGAAGATGCTAACGGAGCTTCAAGTTCATCATTCTTCGTTTTTTTCTTCTCCGGTGGATCCAAGTCAAGCTTTGTTGATCATATCCTTTCCTCGTTTCAATGCTTTCTAATGCCGGTGCACCTCATAATCATCCACTCCTCGCTATTCATTTGTTCCGGAGTGCTGAAAAACATCTCAGAAGACTCGCCTTGTAATTCAAGATCAGTTCAACCTATTTCGAGGTTATTATCTCTTTCAATCCATTTAATTAAACCGATGCAATCTCTCTTTTCAAGTAATCGTTCTATGGTGTCTCTTTTGAGTGGGCCCTAACCCACAGGTGTTTTCCTAGGATCTTACCTGACTCTTCTTATTTTACCGGAGCTATCCTAAATTCTTTTTGAAGTTTGACATAAGAATGAATTATCACCAGTCTTATGTTTTCTCCAAGATCTGTCGAATTCTTTTAATCGTTGGCTCAATCTCTTCGCTTTTGATTCTTCCGGAGCGTCTAAATAATTTATAGTGGTGTTTCTCGTCGTCATTCTCGGATTGGAAGACCGAAGAAGAGTTTATCTTTAATCT
Organism: Triticum urartu; assembly: GCF_003073215.2. NCBI lineage: Eukaryota > Viridiplantae > Streptophyta > Magnoliopsida > Poales > Poaceae > Triticum > Triticum urartu. The sequence continues at coordinate 134,244,533 of NC_053026.1, forward strand.
TGCTCCATTCTCTTCAAGATTCGTGATTCTAGCTTGTTGCCATCCTCTCATAATTATTTTCAATTGTGGGAATTCTTTTCACCTATCCGGAGCAATTCAAGAGTCTTCTCAGTTTGTTATCCGGAGTCCATCAATTCAGGGTGATTCATTCTCAGCTTTCAGTTATCATTCTCCAATCCTACCGGTGGATCATCGAAGGCTTTTTCAAGTTTGCGCTATATCTCTTTTAATCCTTTCTACGAGAATAAGTAGTATGCCAAATCCATTGTTTGTCATCAATTTAAATTGGTGAAGGATAAGCATAATGTAATTCTTATTCTTGTTTCATCGAGTGAACTCAATTCCTATTCCGGAGGTTCATCTAAATTCTTGATTTCTGTTGTTCATCTTTTCTTTTCCGGTGTCAGGACACCGATTCCAAGTCACATCGATCTAGCCGGTAACACCTCATATCACATTGCGGCCTCACGCACGGTATTCCCACGGGTGTCGCCTTACCATGGCCCGGGACCGTTTGCGCCTTTTGCCTCACGTATATGATAGTGTCGCTAGCATCCATATGACAGAGAACCCGGGCCGACATGGCTAGTCGTGAATCCAAAGCGGCGCAGACCTATGGAGACATGCATACATGAATCACATCGAGCATGTCGGTCATCAGCGAGTGAATCCGGGCTGTAGCACTGGGCTGACAGGACTCCGGGGAACCCGGGCTGTAGCAGGCTAGGCAGGACTCCGGATGTCACCGCGTGACATTTCCCCGAAGGGACAGACATAGGAACGAAGTGAAACACATGCCGGCCAGTCAAGTGTCCTGAGCAGTAGTGCTGGGCTAGCAGGACTCTGGTGAACCTGGCTGTAGCGGACTACTATGGCTCGAGAAACACTAGACTACATTTCCCCATAAGAAAGGCTGCCAAGGATAAACAACTAGATTGTCGGATCCCACTCATACCAAGCATTTCAATCATACACACAATATGCCCGATATGAGTAAATACAACATGGCATCACAACAAAACTCTACAACTCAAGTACTTTATTTAAAGGCTCCAGAGAGCCATACATAACATGTTCATATAGGTAGGGGTCACATGACCCATCACTCAAGTCATACAAGCATACAAGCACATGCAGAAGCAAATAGTCTGAGTACAGACACTAGAAAGAAAGAAGGCTTCTCGAAGCCTGTCTATCTACATAGGGCCCTCCATGGCCAGGATCACCACCTGGGTGGCTAGTCACCCGTCGACATCAAGGTCTACATAAAACCCATCGGAGGGGGTGGTGTTGTCATCTAAAAATAGTAATTAAGCAAACATGAGTACAAAGGTACTCAGCAAGTCTTACATCAGAACCTACTATACATGCTCATTCTCAAGAAGGTGGTGGGGTTATTGCAGCAAGCCAGCTTTGACTCATGGCTAAGCTATCCTACAGAACTCCACTAGTAAAATAGTTTTTCTCACATGAGTCCACTAGTCACCAACACAATACTCCACCGGGGATCCTCCCTCGTCATCCTACGAGAGGGCCATCCTCGGTACTCACACTTATCTTGAGTCTTTTAGTAGTATCCATTAACTTGTCTATGAACTGTATAGGCAACCAAGTAGTCCCTTACCGCGGACGCGGCTATTCGAATAGTTTTATACCCTGCTGGGGTGTACTTCTTCATACACGCTTTCACCACTTACCGCCGTTTACACGACATGGACTCGGCAACCTTCAAGCGGAAGCCCAACGAGGGTGTCGGCCACGGCCTACCTAAGCACTCAAGCCTCTATTCCAGGTTTATCGCCTATCCAGGTTCCATCCGCAGGGAGTCCGGCTGAGGTTTCCACATACAGCCCCGAACGATGTGAACAGGGTTCCCGAGACACCAAACGGGTGACTCGGTACACCGTGCCATGGTGTATCTACCGCAACATAGCCCACCCCTAGGGTCAGCGCTACGAACGGCCGCCAACACATAACCTACAAACACCAGAAACTAATTGCAACTCCTGGACAGAGTACTAGGATGATTAAGAAGCTGAGAGGGTCAATTAAGGATCCCAATGCATGGTAGTAGCTGATTCTTAAAATCACACATATAAATCTCAATTCTTGTGGACGGCCTCAATGAAACAACCCACCATGTACTCCTACATGGCCTCTCATCGATACCTTTACCAAAACATGTTCAACACATCCCTCACATTACCGACATAATCATTTCACTCTAGCCCATCACCCAGATGAACCAGACCTGACACAACTCTAAGCATAGCAGGCATAGCAAGGTAGGAAACACAAACATGGCTCAATTAACTCCTACACATGCTAGTGGGTTTCATCTAGTTACTGTGGCAATGACAGGTCATGCAGAGGATAAGGGTTCAACTACCATAGCACACAGCGGTTTGAATCGCGTTGTCTTAATGCAGTAAACAAGAGCAGAAGCGAGAACATGGGTTTGTATCGGAATGATCAATGGGTTGCTTGCCTGTTGTAGTGGTAGTAGGGTACTGCCCTTCAGACGGATACTCGGGGTTATCCTCGGAGGCAGAACCTACCACGAAAGACACACCGAACATGATCAACACATGACAATATGCAACAATATGATGCATGCTATGACATGGCAAAATGAAAGTGTCTTGGCCTAATGCAAGCTAAAACATGAAGGAATGAGCTCATTTGAATCAAAGATTCAAATGTTAGCTCATTTGACATAGCCTTATTAGTGCATTAGCTTATTCTGCTTAAACAGCAAGGTTAACTTGTTTTGTCATGCATGAAACCATTATAGATGGATAGATTGAATTTTTCTGATCATTTTTCATATATAACTTGTTTGATTTGGAGCTATGGTTGATTTTCTATGATTTTTCGAAGTTTTGGCTATTTTCTGGAATTTCCTATATAAGAATAATTCCAGTAATTGAATTAATGTGTCAGCATGACATAGGTGTGACGTCAGCGGTCAACTGGGTCGGCCAGGTCAAACCTGACTGGTGGGCCCCGTCTGTCAATGTCTCAGCTAATTATCAGAATTATATTACTGCTAATTAACTGTCAATGGGGCCTGGGCCCACATGTCAGTGACTAAACTAATTAAAATTAGTTAAAACTAATCCTAAACTAATTAGCAGGCCGGCCCCACCTGTCATAGACTCAGGGGGGTCAACCTGGGCCCACACAGGGTCAAACAAAGTCAAACTCGCCGGCGTCTAGCCGCCGGCGAGGCCAGACACGGTGGAGGGCTCGGGTTTTGCACTCCGGCGACCAAAAGGACGGCGAAGACCATCTACGTGTTGCGGGGAGTGAGCCGCGTTGAGTGGTGGCAGTAGGTGGAGCTGGGGTGGCCTGATACATTGCCGGCGTCGACCTTGGCGGCGGCCGGAGCACGGGTGAGGTTGAACTAGTGGTTAGCAGGCACGGCGAGGGGCGTGCGGGGGTGCTACGGGCTCCTGCGAGTGTGTGGAAGACGAAGACGTGCTCGGTTGCGACCCAACGTGGCTGTGGCCACGACGGCGACGTGCGGTGGCGGCGACGAGCTTTGGCTTCGATGGCCGTGGTGGTTAGAGGACGCGGACGAGCGCGAGGAGAGGGGGAAACGGTGGTGGAGCTCACAGCGGTTGCAGGGGAGCGACCAGCGAGCTTGGGGAAGGGCTGGAGCGAGCGGGGCATCGAGGGGGATCTCCGGTGACCGAGGTTGAAGACGAGCTCGGTGCAGCGTCTCCGGGGCAAGCGAGCGCTCGGGGATAGGTCGAGGCGAAGCAGCGGACGGCGGTGGTGCTTCTTGGCACGGCGAGGTAGTGAGTGGACGGTGGTGGCTGCGCTGGTGCTTGTCGGCGGCAACGGTTGCGCTCGGCCAGAAAGGGGGAGAGAGCCAGAGAGGGGAAGAGGGCCATGGCGAGAGTGGTAAGAAGAGAGGGGAAATTGGGGGTCGGCGTGGCACTCGTAGACGCATCCAAGGCATCGGCAGAAGCAGGAGGTGGCCGGCGTGTGCCCGCGGGCGCCGGCCACACGCTTCTCGTCCTCCTGGCGAGAGGAGGAGGACAACCGGCAAGTGCCCAAATGCAAATACTATAAGAATTAATGCAATGACCTTAGGATGTCCTAGAAAAATGTGCACCATTTTTGTCAAAGGTTTTATCCCAAAACAAAAAGGATGGGCTTTTTAGAAGGGCATTTCAGGTTCATTGAAAAAGTTTTTAGTAAACCCTAGTTGTTCCAGGGGGGTGTTGGTGGTTCTGTCATCCACATTTCAAATTTAGGAGAAATTTAAACATGATGCACACTCTAATGCTTGAACTGGCTAGGGTGTGACATCCGGAGTTCCAAGTGTAAGTGCATCTAGTGCCCCCCTAGTTGGTTTTGGAGTATTGACGACAAACCTAGTTGAGGGACTAATGTGTTTGTGGGAATTACAGGATAACACAGGTAGAAGTCCCTCATTGATTCGGTTTTCCTACCAGAGATGCCCCTAAAAATGTATGAAGACATTGAAGTCAAAGGTGGTATATGAAGATATTCACATTGAAGACAATGACAAGAGAAGACACCATATGAAGCCTATGGAGCTCGAAGACTTAGATCTTTCGTAGTTCTCTTTCTTTTGTGTTGAGTCATAGGAACCACCGTACTGTTAAGTGGGGTCCAAGAGAGCCAGTCAGAATGACTGAAGTGATGCCTAACCAAAAACCTATGTCTTCGAGTGAAGACTGTGAGAGCGAATCTTGTCCAGAGTCGGACAAGTCAGCTTTGCTTGCAGCCCAAGTAAAGTTGCCGTGTGAGGTTGAAATCTGACCGTTGGAACACGTGTCAGTTCCTTAGTGACCCAGGGTCATTTTGGACAAATCAGGTCGGGTTGCCACGTGGCTATAAATAGCCCATCCCCTACAACCATAAACGGTTGGCTGCTCAGATTCAGAGTACGGCTTTTGTCGTTTGAGAGCAACCCACCTCGAAGCCTTTGAGAGATAATTCCTTGCGAGGATAAAGCCCTAACCACCCAGAGCCAAAGAGAATTAGGCATCACTTAAGTCTTCTTGTCTGTGTGATCTGAAGACTTATTACACTTGAGGACTGTGCATCCTCCAGCCGGTTAGGCGTCGTGTTCTGAGCATCCAAGAGACATTGTGGATTGCCGGTGAACGAAGTCTGTGAAGGTTTGGGAGTCTACCTTGAAGACTTACCAGAGTGATTGGGCGAGGTCTGTGTGACCTTAGCTCAAGGGGAATACGGTGAGGACTGGGTGTCCTGAGCGGCGTGTTCAGGACTGGGTGTCCGGGACTGTGTGTCCTAAGGTTTAAATACCTAGCCGCCCTAACCAGACGTACAGTTGTCACAGCAACTGGAACTGGTCCAACAAATCATTGTCTTCAGCGAGTCACTGGTTCCATCGTCCCTTCCCTTTACTTACTGTTACTCCTTGTGAAGTCATTGTATGTTCGCACTATCTTTTGTCTTCACTGAGTGACTACATGTTCTGTGTGGCTTCATAATATCTTCCTACCTGATCCTTACTACATTGCTGCTATTAGTCATTGTGCTTTCACTCTATTGAATATTTGACTATGACTTGCCTAGTGTAGTCTACCTTCCGCTGCAAGGTATTAGGTTTATTTCTATCGTTTGTCTTCATAACTCCCACGTTTTGAAGACTTTCATAAAAATCACCTATTCACCCCCCCTCTAGCCGATATAATGCACTTTCAATTGGTATCAGAGCAAGGTGCTCCCTTGTTCTGTGTGATTCGGTTTAACCACCTGGAGTTTTAGCTATGTCGGCTGCAGGGATAATTAAAGTCTCCGCTGCGTGCCCCGTCTTCGATGGAACTGAATATCCCTACTGGAAGAATAAGATGCGCATGCATCTTGAAGCCATTGACGTCGACCTATGGTATGTCGTCGAGAACGGCATTCCCAAGGCTGGAGAAGGTGTCACTGCTGCTGATGTCAAGAAATTCATTCAACTGGACTCTACTGCCAAGAATATCATCTGTGGTCATCTGTCCAAAGGATAGTATGGCCGTGTGAGTGCTTTGAAAACATCCAAGCTGGTCTGGGACTGGCTCTCCAATGTCAATGAAGGCGTCTCAACCCAGAGAGATCAAAGAATCAGTGTCCTTTGCAACCTCTTCAACCGCTTCAAGCGAAATGACAATGAGAATGTCTAGCTCACATTTGACCGACTCACTGATATCACAAATGAGCTTCAAGCCCTTGGCGCTACTGAGATCACCAAACATGAAGTCGTCAAGACACTACTGAGATCACTTGATAGTTCGTTTGACACCCTAGCCCTGATGATTCAAGAACGTCCTGATTTCAAGATACTCGATCCGTCTGACATACTTGAGAGGCTCAACACACATGAGTTTCAGCTTTCTGAGAAAAGAGATATCTACAGTCCAAACTATGGGCGAACTCGTGCCCTGAAGGCAAAAGCTGTCTCCTCATCTGAAGTAGAATCTGACAGCAGTTCTAATGATCCTGAAGACATTGGAAGGGAACTTGCTATGCTTGTCAAGAAGTTCCAAAAATTCACCAAGAAGAAAGGCTTCAGAAAGTCTTCCCGATCAAGCTCAAGGAATGATGAAGCTTCTGCTCATGACTACAAGAAGAAAACATGTCACAAGTGCAAGAAACTTGGCCACTTCATCTCTGAGTGTCCACAGTGGGACAATGAGAACAAAAAGAAGAAGAAGAGCAAGGAATATGACTCTGACGACAAGAAGAAGAAGAAATACTCAAAGTCTTCTTCCAAGTCTTCCTCAAAGTCTTCATCACACAAGAAGAGCTCATCTGGCAAGGCACGTGCATTTGTTGGCAAGGAAATGGATTCAGAGGAGGAGTCTGCTTCTAAGGAGGCAGAGGTGGAGTCTGAGGAGGAGTCCGATTCAGGCGTCGCAAGTCTGGCTACAGCATACGTTGCCAAGTCCATCTTCAACACTAAAGACAATGACTTCATCACCGACACTGATGCAAATGACAAGGACTACTCTGCTTCTACCTACTGCTTCATGGCACGCGGTGCTAAGGTAAACACACGCACTACTCACTATCAGACATCTAGTGATGATGACTCTGATTGTGGTTCAAAACCCAGCTACAAAACACTTGCTAAAATTGCAACTGAACAACAGAAAGCTATGGAACATATTCAAAAACTGTTAGACAGAAGCGATGATCTGTTAGGTGCTGAAATGTAGCGACCAGACCTCAAACAGTCTGATCTCTGTGCTCTGGTGTCATCCCTGGATCAGTAATGCTGACACCACACAGTACTCGAAGGATTTATATCAGAGTAGCAATCACACACTTATTACATTGGGTGTCTCAAAAGAGAACTTATTACAATAAATATGGCTTCAGGCCATCTAGTGTCGATAACAGCGGAAGGCTTGGAAGATAAGTGAGTCCATCAACTCCAACGGCATCACTGAGTATAGAACCACGACCTAAAAACTCCTTAATCGTCGTCTGAAAAGTCTGCAACATTAACGATGCAGCCCGAAAACGGGTCAGCACATGGAATATGCTGGCAAGGTAACACATAGAGAGTAATGGAATGCAACAGCTATACTATATGCATATTTTGCTGGTGGAAAGCTCTACGGTTATAGTTTTTGCGTAAAGCCAATTTTTCCCTACTGCAAAGGAATAAAATTAATTACTATCATGGTGGTTGTTAAACATTGAGAATGGTTGACAGCATTCTCAATCCCCATTAAAGTAACATCATTAAATCCCCACAAAATTAACTTTAGAGTAACATGTTGAGATTCACATGATAATCCAGGTACTAGATACTCAAGATGTCCATAACTGGGGACACGGCTAACCATGATTAGTTTGTTACACTCTGCAGAGGTTTGTGCACTTTTCCCCACAAGACTCGATCGCCTCCGTTGGATTTCTCGCACTACATGGTGTTTGAGAAACGGATGACCGAGACATAGTCTTTCAGAAGCGCTAGCACCTTACGATCGGGTAGACCGTACCACCTACATCCCCTACATCTGCTAGTCTACCACTGTAAGAGTTCGCACAACTTAGTCAACAATGCCAGAGCCCATAATGGCATGTGGCTGCACACGGAAGTTTCTAGTATGAATAATCTCATGATCCCTTTGAGCCTGGGTGGTGGTCCAAAAAAAACAGGCAAGTCCTGGAAACCCCAGGTGCCTCAATCCACCTAGATGTGTGTTTAGGTTGCCACCTTAGATAAACCCTTAATTAACAATCTCACATCTGTCATGGATATCACTCACCCAATCCACGTCTACTAGCATAGCATGGCATAATAAGTAAATGTAGAAGTAACTCCCAAAGGTTTGATAATAAACAGGTAATAGGTACTACCTCATCTACTTCCCATCCCACGGTTTAATTAGATCCTAATCATGCAATGTGTGAGGATTGATCTAATGCAATAAAACTGGGTTGTAGAAAAAGGTATGATCAAAGTGTTACTTGCCTTGCTGATGATCCGCGAAACCTAGAGATTCAAAGTAACAGGCGGCGCACTCCGGGTATTCTATCGCAGACAAACAAACAAGCATACAATAAGTACTCATCTAATGCACAAGTAAAACTTAAATAGAAGATCTAACCAGAAAGTTCAACTTAAGAACCCTGGTTTGCAAAAAGAATCAAATCGAACGAAGCAAAAGAAATCAAACGGCGAAAGAAAACAACTTCGTTATAGTAATCTGGATCTAAGTCAAATTTTATAGTAGCAAAAACTTGTTTAAGTTGATTATTCGGAAAGAGAGTTTCGAGACGAAACACCAGGCGCTTGAATCACCTGATTCCGATAAACGAGCGAAAAGTTATACCAAAACGAAAATCGGATCAGAAATCGCGATCAGAAAATAACCGCGGAAAAATCCGACGAAAAAGAAAACGATGAACAGAATTTTTTTTAAATGGCACGGAAGTCGAGGAGGCGAACCTCGGGCAGCGCGCTGCTCCGGCGGATCGGCGGTGGGGCGGCGGCGGCGGCTGGCTGGGCGCGGCTAGGGGTAGGGTAGGGGCGGCTGGGCTTTCGGGCCCCGGGGCGGCGGCTTATAAAGGCCTCGGCCGGCGATGTCCTGGCCGAGTACGGCCCATAGTCAGTTCCGCGTTTTTTTTAATAATTCCGCTCGGAAGAAAAGTAAAAAGAAATACTAAACGGACTCCAAAATTCACAAAATAAATTTTCCCGGGCTTCTAAAATCAAGCCCGATAAAGTGAACATTTATCTGGGCCCAAACTACAACTTTGAAAAACGCGCATTTTTCCCTAATTCAAATAAAAATACCGGAAAACTCTGGAAAAATCTTATTTGATTTTTTTATTAAATCCTCAATATTTCTATATTTTGGGAAAGTCATTTTATTCCCTCTCTCATATTTTTGTAATACAAATAATTGATGATAAAATAAATAAAATCAAATGATCCTGTTTACATAATTTGAGAAAACTCAAATATGTAAATAACGAAATCCCAACTCTCTCCGTGGGTCCTTGAGTTGCTTAGGATTTTCTAGGATCAAAACCAAAAGCAAAATAAAATATGATATGCATGATGACCTAATGTATAGCATTCCAAATTGAAAATTTGGGATGTTACAAACCTACCCCCCTTAAGATGAATCTCGCCCTCGAGATTCGGGTTGGCTAGAAAATAGGTGAGGGTGGTCTTTGAGCAAATCTTCCTCTCGTTCCCAGGTGGCTTCATCCTCCGTGTGGTGGCTCCACAGAACTTTGCAAAACTTGATAACTTTGCTGCGAGTAACTCGGCTGGCAAACTCGAGAATCTTGACTGGTTTCTCCTCATAGGTCAAATTGTTATCCAACTGAATTGCTTCTAATGGCATTGTGTCTCTCAAAGGTATGTCAGCTATCTCCGCGTGACACTTTTTCAACTGAGAAACGTGGAACACATCATGAACTCCTGTCAATCCTTCTGGTAATTCCAACTTGTAGGCCACTTCTCCCATACGCTCCAAAACTCGATATGGCCCTACAAATCATGGCGCTAACTTCCCTTTAACTCCAAAGGGCTTAATCCCTCGAAGTGGGGATACTCGAAGATAAGCTCTGTCTCCGACTTTGTAAACTATCTCCTTGCGTTTAGAATCTGCGTAGCTCTTCTGCCTGGACTGGGCTACCTTGAGCCTATCGCGAATCAACTTCACCTTCTGTTCAGACTCTTTAATCAAATCTGGTCCAAACAACTGGCGGTCTCCAACTTCGTCCCATGACAACGGTGTCCTGCACCTCCTTCCGTATAGAGCTTCGAAAGGGGCCATCTTCAAACTGGTCTGATAGCTATTATTGTAAGAGAACTCTGCATATGGCAAATTATCGTCCCAACTAGATCCATAACCTAGCGCGCAAGCTCTCAGCATATCCTCCAAAATCTGATTGACTCTCTCGGTCTGTCCATCTGTCTACGGATGAAAAGCTGTACTAAATTCTAGCCTAGTACCCAAAGTCTCATGCAACTGCTTCCAGAACTTTGAGGTAAACTGGGTTCCTCTATCTGATACGATACTCCTTGGAACTCCATGCAAACATACGATCCTGGTCATGTATATCTTTGCCAACTTAGCACTGGTGTAAGTGGTCTTTACTGGGATGAAATGAGCTACCTTCGTCAATCGATCAACTACAACCCAAATCGAGTCATAGCCTGAATGAGTCCTTGGTAATCCCATGATAAAATCCATGCCTAGCTTATCCCACTTCCATTCGGGTATCGGCAATGGTTGCAACAATCCTGCTGGCTTCTGATGCTCTGCCTTTACTCTCTGACATACGTCACAAACTGCTACATACTCCGCAATATCCTTCTTCATTCCGGTCCACCAGAAAATATCCTTCAAATCCAAATACATCTTGGTATTTCCTAGGTGAATCGAATACGGTGAATCATGTGCCTCTTGCAGAATCAACTTCCTGATCTCCGGGTCATTGGGTACATAAACACGGTCTTCAAACCATAGAGTGTCGTGCTCATCCTCATGAAATCCTTTAGCTTTTCCTTCTTTCATTTTCTCCTTTATAGCGGCAATCTCTTTGTCAGTTTTCTGAGCTTCTCTGATTCTATCCATCAAAGTTGACTGAATCTCTAGTGCTGCTACATAGCCTCTCGGAACTATTTCCAAGCATAGTTCATGAAGATTTTCTGCTAACTCCTTGGGTATTTCTCCCGTCATTAATGTATTGACATGGCTCTTGCGGCTTAATGCATCAGCTACTACATTAGCCTTCCCGGGATGATAATGCAATCTCATATCATAATCTTTGATAAGCTCTAACCATCTCCTTTGTCTGAGGTTCAACTCCTTCTGCGTGAAAATGTACTTCAAACTCTTGTCATCCGTGTACACCTCACAATGATTTCCAATGAGGAAATGTCTCCATGTCTTCAATGCATGCACTACGGCTGCTAACTCCAAATCATGCGTGGCATAATTCAATTCGTGAGGCTTCAGTTGTTGTGAAGCATACGAAACAACTCTTCCTTCCTGCATAAGCACTGCTCCAAGTCCTCGACGTGAAGCATCGCAATACACCTCATAATCCTTGGTCTGATCTGGCAAAATCAACACCGGTGAGGTAACCAAATGGTTCTTCAACTCCTGAAAACTTGCCTCACACTCCTCAGTCCATTTGAACTTAGTATCCTTCTTCAACAACTCCGTCATAGGCTTCGCAATCTTTGAGAAATTCTCAATGAACCTCCGGTAGTATCCTGCGAGTCCAACAAAACTCCGGATCTCTCCAACGGTAGTTGGGGCTTCCCACTTGGTCACGGTTTCAACTTTAGCGGGATCAACAGCTATACCTTCTCCAGATATAACGTGTCCGAGGAATCCTACTTCCTTCAACCAAAACTCACATTTGCTGAACTTGGCATATAACTGAAGTTCTCTGAGCTTTCCAAGTGCCAAACGCAAATGCTCCTTATGCTCCTCTTCATTCTTCGAATATACCAGGATATCATCCATGAACACTATGACGAACTTATCCAAAAACTCCATAAACACTTTGTGCATCATGTTCATAAAATAGGCAGGTGCGTTAGTCAGTCCAAATGACATAACGGTATACTCATACAGTCCATATCTTGTAGTGAATGTTGTCTTAGGTATGTCCTGCTCTCGAATCTTCAACTGATGGTACCCTGATCGCAAATCGATCTTGGAAAACAATTTAGCTCCTTGCAATCGATCAAACAGATCATTGATCATTGGTAGCGGGTACTTGTTCTTGATTGTTTCTTCATTCAATCCTCGATAGTCAACAACCATTCTTAACGATTCATTCTTCTTCTCCACTAGAAGTACTGGTGATCCCCAAGGCGAAGAACTTGGGCGAATATATCCCTTATCCAGTAACTCCTTAATCTGCTTCTTAATTTCCACCAAGTCTTTTCCTGGCATCCTATATGGTCTCTTCGATATTGGCCCAGTGCCTGGCAAAAGCTCAATCAAAAACTCAATGTCTCTATCCGGTGGCATGCCTGGCAACTCTTCGGGAAATACATCAGGAAAATCCTTTACCACTGGTACTTCCTCCTGCACAACTCCTGATAAGGAATTTACTTGTGTCCTCTTTGGCACATGCCGGGATACATACTTGATCCTTCTCCCTTCCGGTGTGGTAAGCAAAATTGACTTACTAGCACACTCAATATTCCCTTCATACTTTGATAACCAATCCATGCCTAATATCACATCCAATCCTTGAGATTCCAATACTACTAGGTCTGAGGGAAAAACATAGTTACCAATCCTTAATGGTAACCGATCACACCATAAACTAGCCACATACTCTGCTCCTGGCGAGGTTACTAACATGGGTGACCTAAGGGCTTGGGTTGGTAGGTTATACTTATCCACAAATCCCCTTGAGATGTATGAATGCGATGCACTAGTATCAAAAAGAACGAGTGCAGTAAATGACTTAACCAAAAACTTACCTATTACTGCATCGGGCTGAGCTTCAACCTCCTCCACATTAACGTGGTTCACCTGTCCCCTGTTGAAAGGGTTCGGCTTCTTTCCAGAGCTTCCATTGCCGTTTTGGCCTTCAGGACATTCATTTGCTAAATGTCCTGGCTTCGAACACTTATAGCAAGTGACGTGGCTCAAGTCCTTCTTGGCTGGGATTGATGGGGTGTTGTGGTTCTGTCCATTGCTTCCTCCATTCCCATTACCATTCTTGGTGCCATTGTGATTGTGCGAGCTACCTACTCCATGGGTATGCTGAAAATGTCCTCCCGGTCTAGGGGTAAAACGTGGCTTCTGCTGAGCTCCTGAATTATACTTTCCTTGTCCATACTTCCTCTTGCGATTCTCAATTTGCTGCTGCTTCCCTTCAATCATAAGAGCACGATCTACCAACTCCTGGTAGTTGTTGAAGGTGGCTACCATCAACTGCATACTCAACTCATCATTCAGTCCTTCCAGGAATTTCTCCTGCTTAGCTGCATCTGTAGCAACGTCATCTGGGCATAACGTGCTAGCTTACTGAACTCCTCCACATACTGGCCAACTGTCCGTCCTCCTTGGCGCAAGTTACGAAACTCACGCTTCTTCATGGCCATTGCTCCTACTAAAACATGGGTAGTATGGAAAGCCTGCTGAAACTGGTCGCATGTGACAGTGTCGACTGGGAAAGTGGCTGTGAAATTCTCCCACCAGGATGCTGTGGGTCCCTCTAACTGATGTGCGGCAAACTTCACCTTCTCCGCATCTGTGCATCCTGCTGTAGTCAACTCCCTAGCTATCTTGCGGAGCCAATCATCTGCTACTATCGGCTCGGTGCTACTGGAAAACACCGGCGGATTCAGCCTAAGAAAATGGGCTAAGTGGTCAACAGGTGGTGGTGGTGGTGGGTTGTTGTTGTTGTTCCCCTGATTCTGATTCTGAACTAGCAACTGCATTAGGGTGTTCTGCTGCTGGATCAACTGGGTGAGCTCCGGCGGAAAGGCAAATCCGGGGTCACGTCTCGAAGGCATCTGAGGGTTTAGAAAAGATGAGATATAAGAAGAGAGGGGGTCTAAAGAGAAAACACTACCCATATGCACATGAGGCAAAAGCACACAATTCACTTCATTCAATCAAATAAGGGCATACAATCGATCTAGCTATCGCAAAGTGCTCGGACTACTATATTTACATGGTGGACTACTACTACTGATGAGGTGGTCTACTAGAAACATTCTACGGTTGTAGACTCCATGATATCTGCTCCTGCTTCATCAACATAGTCATCATTGCTACTATCTTGTTCCGAGTCGGTGCCATCAATGATGATGTAGTCTTCCGGGCTAATCTCCTTGGGTTCTTCGTCTTCATCTACTGGTGTCGGGCCTCCCATAAATATGCCAATCTTCTTGATCAGGTCGTCATTCTTCTCCACCAATACTTCAATTTCTTCTTCATAATCTTCGCGTGTAGCCTTGAGTTCTTCCTCTAGTTCCTTGATTCTAGTCTTAGCCTTCTTCAGATCTATCATGTCGGCGCACATCTGATTCTCCTGTCGTCGAATGTGCTGATTTAACTCCTGAATAAAAGCTGCAATTGATCTATCTTTCCTGGTGCTGATCATCTCCCAGTGTTCATCTCGGCGCCCACAAATCTGGTATATAGAATCCTTAAGATCCATGCGGTAGACTTCTCCAATGCGTCCCATGGCGATGTGAGCTGCCATACTCGTTCCTAGACTCCAAGTTGGTGCATCAAAAGAAAACTCTATGGGCTCAGTGACTGGCATGAACGTCCTTCCTGGAATTAGAACTTGAATCATCCAGCGCTCTTCTTCGGGTAAAGTGGCGTTGTAGGTTCCCGTGAAGCTTGGTATTCCTATGTTCAGGTATCTAGTGACTTCCTTCAAGTGGCGTCCAAAGGGTGTATCTTCATCTGGTTGTGTGAACTTGTTCCTTGCATCCGCCATCCTAAAGAGTAGAAAATATGAGAAGTTAGAAGAGAAGAGAGTGGGTAGTGATCTGGGTCTCTTAGCTTAGTGGTCGTGTCCTACAGTCAGCGTGTGCTCTGATACCATCTCTGTAGCGACCAGACCTCAAACAGTCTGATCTCTGTGCTCCGGTGTCATCCCTGGATCAGTAATGCTGACACCACACAGTACTTTAAGGATTTATATCAGAGTAGCAATCACACACTTATTACATCGGGTGCCTCAAAAGAGAACTTATTACAATAAATATGGCTTAAGGCCATCTAGTGTTGATAACAGCGGAAGGCTTAATCTGGATCTAAGTCAAATTTTACAGTAGCAAAAACTTGTTTAAGTTGATTATTCGGAAAGAGGGTTTCAAGACGAAACTCCAGGCGCTTGAATCGCCTGATTCCGATAAACAAGCAAAAAGTTATACCAAAACGAAAATCGGATCAGAAATCGCGATCAGAAAATAACCGCGGAAAAATCCGACGAAAAAGAAAACGACGAACAAAACTTTTTTTTAAACGGCACGGAAGTCGAGGCGATGAACCTCGGGCGGCGCGCTGCTCCGGCAGATCGGCGGCGGGGCGGCGGCGGCGGCTGGCTGGGCGCGGCTAGGGTTAGGGCAGGGGCGGCTGGGCTTTCGGGCCCCGGGGTGGCGGCTTATAAAGGCCTCGGCCGGCGGTGTCCTGGCCGAGTACGGCCCATAGTCGGTTCCGCGTTTTTTTTAAATAATTCCGCTCGGAAGAAAAATAAAAAGAAATACTAAACGGACTCCAAAATTCATGAAATAAATTTTCCCGTGCTTCTAAAATCAAGCCCGATAAAGTGAACATTTATCTGGGCCCAAACTACAACTTTGAAAAACGCGCATTTTCCCTAATTCAAATAAAAATACCGAAAAACTCCGGAAAAATCTTATTTGATTTTTTTATTAAATCCTCAATATTTCTATATTTTGGGAAAGTCATTTTATTCCCTCTCTTATATTTTTGTAATAGAAATAATTGATGATAAAATAAATAAAATCAAATGATCCTGTTTACATAATTTGAGAAAACTCAAATATGTAAATAATGAAATCCCCAACTCTCTCCATGGGTCCTTGAGTTGCTTAGGATTTTCTAGGATCAAAACCAAAAGCAAAATAAAATATGATATGCATGATGACCTAATGTATAACAATCCAAATTGAAAATTTGGGATGTTACATGAAATGACTCGATCTGAATCCTTAATTGAAGACATAAAAAATCTTCACGTTAAGTATCAGGAACTTGAAAGTCATCATGAAACTCTCTCAACAACTCATGAAAAGCTTTCCTATGATTATCTTCAAAGGAAGCAAGATCTTGAGAAATTGAGAGCGGCTCATGAAGATCTTCAAAAGGAAAGCGATTCACTTCGCGCCAAACAGATCAGTTCCGCTCAGGAAGGATTTGAGCCACCATGTCTTAAATGCATTGAGCGTGATAATGCTACTTCTGTTGCTGAATGTTCTACTGCTACTGCTGTTGCAATATCTTCAACTGTTGATGTGGTAACTAACCCCTCTACTGAGGATACCACCGCTATTGCTGATGAGAATGCTAGGTTGAAGACATTGCTTGAAACAGGGATGTACAAAAGTCTTAAAGGGCATCAGACACTATGTGATGTCCTCAAAAAGAAGATTCTGAACCGAAAACCGAGGAAAGAGGGTGTTGGGTTCGTAAGGAAAATGAATGCTGATGGCTCTTACTGGAAACCTGAGCAGTACCCCAAAACCACGTGGGTTGCTGCAAAGGAACCTTCAGCAGATCGATCTAATCTATCTGGCTTCACTTGTGCTAACCCCATTATCATTGATGAATCCTTTGATGCAAACTATATACTGTTTAAGAATCAGAATGGTGAAGTGTTTGCCAGGTACATTGGTACTAACTGCAGGAATGGACCGCCTATGAAGAAGATTTGGGTTCCGAAAAGGTGTCTGGAGAATCTTCCTGTGAATGTCATCATGACACCTCACGTGAAGAAGACAGACCTTAGACCAAAGGCTTCATACGGTCCAAAGGCTTCATACAGACAGAGGACTCACCTGAGTCGCACTAACGCAAATGCTTTGCAGGGAAACCATACTCAGGCATATGAATATGAGAGCGGTTCATCAAACCGCCATGTTCATAAAACCAAGAACTATTCTGCTTATTCTTATGAGTACTATTGTCCGCCTTCAAGACTGTTTGCTAGGGCTCCAAAGCCAAAATTCTCAGATGCTGCACTTAGACTTATTGCTTCTAAGCCACCCTTGAAGATGTGGGTGGCTAAGAAAGCTTAACTCTCTTTTGCAGGGAAAGGTCTCCAGCAGAAAACCAAAATCATCTGATGCTATTGCTCGGGACCTTAAACATCTTGTAGGGCGCAAGATCAAATGCCCGAATGGTCTTACTATGTACTTCGTTCCTTAATCGCTTGCTACTCTCCCTATTAGTCCTAATCTGGATTAAAGCTTTCATCACCCATTGGTTCGTCAAATGTTTTTGCTTCCCAATGCTCTTGGTGAAGCCTATCCCCCTAACTGCACTGTAGGGTACGACACCAGTGTCTTCAGAATGGATTATTGATAGTGGGTGCACAAATCACATGACTGGCAAAAGAAGCCTTCTTATGGACTCAACCTTACGTCCATCCGACAAGAGCCACATCACATTTGCTGACACTGGTAAAAGTAAGGTATTGGGTCTAGGTAGAGTTGCAATCTCAAGGGATCAACACATGGATAAAGTCATGCTTGTTGAATCCCTTGGCTTCAACTTAATGTCTGTCTCAATGCTTTGCGATTTGAACATGATCGTAATATTTGGAAAATATCGTTGCCTTGTACTAATAGAATCTGACAAGTCTCTAGTATTTGAAGGGTATCGAAAAGATGATTTGTACGTGGTAGATTTCTCAGCAGGACCACAGCTTGCCGTATGTCTTCTAGCAAAAGCTTCAGAATGCTGGCTCTGGCATCGGAGGCTTGGGCATGCTGGCATGAGGAACCTCCACACCCTGGCAAAGAAGAAGTATGTCATAGGCATCGAGGACGTCAAGTTCAAGAAAGATCACTTATGCGGTGCCTGTGAGGCAGGAAAGATGACGAGGGCCAAACATCCCTCGAAGACAATCATGACCACTACTCGACCCTTCGAACTGCTTCACATGGATCTTTTCGGTCCCACTCATTACTCAACTCTTACTACTACTGCTTGTCTCTATGGCTTTGTCATTGTTGATGATTATTATAGATATACTTGGGTGCACATAATCCTTTACAATACTGAAGTGCAGGATGTCTTCAGACGCTTCGCCAATCGAGCTATGAACAATTATGGCGCCAAGATAAAGCACATCAGAAGTGACAATGGCACTGAATTCAAGAACACTGGCCTTGATACATATCTTGATACCTTGGGAATCACACATGAATTCTCAGCCCCGTACACGCCACAGCAGAATAGCATCGTCGAACGCAAGAACAGAACACTCATTGAGATGGCCAGAACGATGCTAGATGAATACAAGACTCCAAGAAAATTCTGGCCTGAAGCCATTGATACTGCATGCCATACAATCAATCATGTTTATCTTCACAAGCTTCTGAACAAGACATCTTATGAGCTCCTTACTGGCAAGATGCCAAATGTCAGTTACTTCAGAGTATTTGGCGCAAGGTGCTGGATCAAGGACCCACATCACACCTCAAAGTTTGCACCAAAAGCACATGAGGGTTTTATGCTTGGATATGGAAAGGATTCACACTCCTACAGATTCTTCAATCTCTTTCATTACAAAGTGGTTGAAACAGTGGATGTGCGGTTCGATGAGACCAACAGTTCACAAAGAGAGCAACTGCCAAATGTGCTAGATGAAGTTCCATCCAGTGAATCAATCAAGCTAATGGGAACTGGAGAAATTATACCTTCTGAAGCTCATCCTGAAGAAGAACTTATCATCTCAGCACCTGATCAACATGAAGACAATGCTCAGCCCGAAGACATTCCTTCTAACAACGACAATGATCAGCAAGAGCGAAATCTTCGCCTTGTACATCCTCGCGTTGCCAATGAAGTGCAGATTGAAAGAATAATTGATAGCATCAATGCTCCAGGTCCACTCACTCGTTCAAGGGCAACTCAGCTAGCAAATTTCTGTGGGCACTTCGCATTCGTCTCAATAACAGAACCCAAGAAAGTTGAAGAAGCCTTCATGGAACCTGAATGGATTCAAGCTATGCAAGAAGAGCTTCAACAGTTTGAGCTGAATAATGTATGGGAACTGGTTAAGCGTCCTGATCCACGGAAGCACAATATAATAGGCACCAAATAGATATACCGCAACAAGCAAGATGAGCATGGTCAAGTTGTCAGAAACAAAGCCCATCTCGTTGCTCAAGGATATACTCAAGTGGAAGGCATTGACTTCGATGAAACATTTGCTCCTGTGGCTAGACTTGAAGCCATACGCATACTGCTGGCCTATGCAAATCATCATAACATACTTTTATATCAAATAGATGTGAAGAGTGCTTTTCTTAATGGCAAGATTGAAGAAGAAGTGTATGTTGCACAACCGCCTGGCTTTGAAGATCCAAAACATCCTGACATGGTATACAAGCTCAACAAGGCACTGTATGGCCTCAAACAAGCCCCTCGGGCCTGGTATGACACACTCAAATACTTCCTGAAGAGCAAAGGCTTCATACCTGGTTCCCTAGACCTCACTCTCTTCACGAAGACATATGATGGTGAACTGTTTGTGTGCCAAATATATGTGGATGACATTATCTTCGGCTGCACCAATCAGAAGTACAATGAAGAGTTTGGATATATGATGCAAGAGCAATATCAGATGTCCATGATGGGAGAGCTGAAGTTCTTCCTCGGTCTTCAAATACGATAACAACGCAACGGCATCTTCATATCTCAAGAGAAGTATCTCAAAGATTGCCTGAAGAAGTTTGGTATGCAAGACTGCAAAGGCTTCACAACACCAATGCCAGCCAAACATCATCTGGGTCCCGACGACAATGGTAAAGAGTTCGATCAAAAGGTATACCGCTCCATGATTGGTTCTTTACTTTATCTATGTGCATCTAGGCCAGATATTATGCTTAGTGTTTGCATGTGTGCTCGATTTCAAGCGGCACCAAAGGAGCCGCATCACTTAGCTATGAAGCGAATTCTTCGATATTTGGCTCATACCCCAACTCTAGGATTATGGTATCCAAAGGGCTCAGAGTTTGATCTGGTTGGATTCTCGGATGCTGATTATGCTGGTGACAAAGTTGATCGCAAGTCTACATCAGGCACATGTCACTTTCTGGGACGATCACTTGTATGTTGGTCTTCAAAGAAGCAGAACTGTGTATCTCTCTCCACTGGTGAATCTGAATACATTGCTGCTGGATCTTGCTGCGCTCAGCTTCTGTGGATGAAGCAAACACTCAAGGACTATGGCATTCATCTGAAGCAAGTGCCACTTTACTGCGACAACGAAAGCGCCATCAAGATTGCCAACAACCCAGTTCAGCACTCGAAGACAAAGCACATTGAAATTCGTCATCACTTTCTTAGAGATCATGTTGTTAAGGAAGATATTGATATCATACATGTCAACACTGAACAGCAATTGGCAGATATCTTCACCAAGCCCTTGGATGAGAAGATATTTTGCAAGTTACAGTGTGAGCTAAATATCCTGGAATCCTCAAATGTCCTGTGATCAGGCACACATCCTAACCCTTATGCATATTGATGACTTAGATGTGCAACACACGAAGTAAAGTATATCTTCAATCTATGAAGACATACATTCTAAATGTGAATACATTAATGTGGAATTTGACTTCAGAGCGCCACGATAATTCTGCGCCGTGTCTGGGTCTAATACTTCCTATACGGTGGGTAACGCCACCACCAAATGTTCTATTTTGAAGTGTTTCACTCATGGCATTACATTTGCTATGTCTTCACATTTCGCTTGGCTTCAATCTCAACATATCTTCATGATTATCTTCACTATGTTGATTATATAGATATATATATCTACTAGTGTTCTGTCCTCTACAGCATTCACTTATAGCTATGTCTTCTTGTTGAATCTCTTGAACTAAGTGAATGTGATCGGACCCTAACCTCTCTATGCTTCTATCTAAAATTCTATCTCTCCAAATCATATGCATTCTATTGAAACTGTCGAATGTCTTCTCTGCGTCCTTGTCAGCAGAAGATACAGAGACAACCATTAAGTCCGTTTTCAATGCTCATTCCTCCACATGAAACCCGGAGAAGTAGGAACGACCACCCGACAATCCAGGCGTGCGTGGGAAGTGGAACAAACCCCAAAATTCAGCATAATGGCCACGTGTTCCTCAGATGCGAATCGCCAGGGGCACCTGTGTAATAACGCAGTGCCGTCCCTATGCCTATAAATACACACTTCACAGCGGTCATTATCTCTTCTTCCACTCTCGCACGAACCCTAGCGCCACTGCTAGCCCTCGACGACGCCGGCAACGAAGCGCTTCGCTGCCGCAACCTCTCCGACACCGTGTTCACGCCGACCGCAGACATCGTCCTCTCCGCCGTCGCCGTAGGTGTCCTCCGTCACCAAGTTAGGGCACGGAAGAGCGAACTGCTCGGCCTCATCTTCCACTCCGTCTAGCAGTTCTTAGTGTGGTAAATAAAACTTCCTTTTTACAGCACCGTTGATCCTATGGCTCTGTCACTTTCTACTACAAGCAGTTTCTATTCACACAAGTTAGATCTCTCTCATACTGCATCTCATAACATGCCTGGTATATTCACTTGTGATTCACAAAGTAGTTAGATTCCTCACTTGTACTGATCTGTGGATTCATACAAATCTGGAACCAACTCCTTATCTATGAGTCAATGTCTTCGCACGATGAGGTCAATGTCTTCTAAACTGATTTATCTTCAAAATCTTCTGAGAATGCATATGACCTCTTCCCCTTCCCTCGCACCTTAATGCTGTCACAGGTACATGTCCGTGGGAGAATCCTTTGGTTCTCATAATCTGCATTCATTTGCAGAATTCTTACAGCATCACATAAATTCTCCCAAAGCCAGTTCCTGTTTGTCCAGCAAGCGAAAACCTTTGAAGCCTTTGAACGTGTTGAAGCCTTTCATTTTAAAGTTTATGGCTTCAGAGAAATCAACAAGGAAGGGTGGCAGAAAGCGTCATGGAGAAACATCCAGAGATCTGCCAGATGACCTCTCAGAACTGTACAAGACAGATCCTGAAGAGGATTACAATTAGCGCAAGACCCGAATCCAATGGATTCGAAGATATTGGGCAGAACAATGGTTCAAATACCGATTTGTAACCCAGGAATATGCTGAGAAAAATACCATCAAGAGACCGTGGGGAGACATCCTATACAAGAATATTCTACCCAGGTCCAGAGATGAAGCTATTGCACAAGGCTTCTATCCCTGCATGGTCCGTGGGCCACAGCCTGCTAATGCACACCCATCGTCACTACTATGGTGTCGTGACGACAATTTGTTCAAGCGCAACTTCTAGTTTACCCAGAACTCAGCAAAACAAAACAAGAAGACATTGGGACTAGACTTCAACCCTAGTCCCTCAGCTCCAAGGGCTGATGGCACACGAGATGCAGAACCCAATGTCATCGGTCCTTTCTACAACCTTGAAGGCCTCATCACCCATGTCTTGGTTCAAGGGACTGTAGTGAATGAGCCTGCAGCTGACGCTGAATCAGATGAAGAGCCTGCAGCGCCGAAGACAAAGAAGCTGAAGAAGCCTAAAGCTTCAAAGCCTGCCCGTTCACCAAAAATCTCACGGGCGAAGCCACTAGCAACTGCACCTCCTGAAGACAGTGTGCAGTCCGAAGACTTATCTCGCATCTCCAAGCCCCAGAAGGCCAAGATGCCTCTGCCACACACCGTCCAAGAGCTAACAGCTGCTGCCATTCTACGCAATGATGCCATTGATCTGTCAAGCGATGAAGATCTTGCAAATGACGCTCTTGAGCAACTCATCAAGAGAAAAGAAGAAGCAGAAATCTTCAATGATCTTCCTCTCTTTGATGTAACCATCATCCACAACTTCATTGACGAGTGGTTTGACACGCCAAACATCAGCTTTGAAGATCTGCAACTACCCATTGGCCTTAGTGTCGCCTTCCAAGGCGCCATTGCTTCAGAGCTAGCTGTCACCCAGCGCATTGTTGAACTGAAGCAAAAGATTGACTATGAAAAGGCTCAGTTCAAGAAGCATATGGCCAAGCTCAGTGTGGAAGAAGTGAAGAACTTCAAGATCATGATGCACGAGCTCAAGGAAGCCTTTCTGAAGAAACGTGCGGAATCTCAGGGTTCGCATGAGCGCATGAAGGCTCTGGCTGACAGATGTGTGCAAGCCTACAATGAGGCTGAGAAGCGCAAGGCCCTTGGGCGTCCTGGCATCGACCCCAGGATGGCCGCAAAGAAGAAGAAGAAGCCCGCTACGGCTGAACCCGACGCACCAAGGCAGGAAGCAGTTCCTATTGTCTTCCCAACAAGAATGACGGGCTCGAAGCCAAAAAGCCGGTCAACCGCTTCAGAGCTCAAGAAGACGAGGACTGCTGAGGCTGAAGCCAGGAAGAGGAAACATCCTGAAGCCTCTCCTACTGCCCCCTCCAAGAAGAAGAGGAAGACCAAGAAAGATCAGGCTGCTCCCACGGAGCCTTTGATAGTTGAACCTATTTCTATGTTTTATCCTGACGCTGAACGTCAACTGGCAATCCATGAGCCTGCTTCCACAGAGGCTCATGAAGCTAAAGACTCTCCAGCAGCTGATCCCATCGCTGCTAAAGACATTGGTCAACATGACCATGTGGAACATGGTGCAGTCCTTCCTCAGCTCGAGAACAGCGAACTCATCAGCATTGGTCGTCCACTGACGCCAATTGCACAGAATGCTTCATGGGCGGATCGCCCACAAGAGGAAGAAGACTTTGAGGCCCAGCCTACTCCAACTCCACAGGCGTCGCCTGCGTTGCGCAGGCTTCGCAAAGGTCCAAGGCCTCAAGTCTCTGCTGAAGACATTCTGGCTGCATCAGCCACGGAAGAAGAAGTCCCCCAAGTTGCCACTCCCCTGTCCCACTAAGAAGCAGTTCTCAAGGAGAACGTGCTTGAAAATCTTACAGCTGCCCCAACCACCAATGAAGCTAATGTGAAGCCCTCCCCAATAAAAGCATCAGAAGACATCGAAGCCACTGATCCCGCCACTTCTGTTCCTGAGTCTGCTGCCGGTCCCCAGTTCGACTATCATGTACAGAAGCCAATCCCAGGATTGCCAAGGTTCCCAGGTCCTGCACCAGCACCTGGCTCCTTCAATATCAATGGATTCAGAGCAGACAACACATTCTTCGATAGCTCCAGGAACCCCTACTCAAGGGAAAGGATATCATCTGATCGGTTCTGGAGCTATCCGCAGCGAAGCTATTACTCATGCATTCTTTACAACCAAGGTCGCATCTTCCCACACAAGCACCTTGACATTGAAGCTATAGCTGGTCTGCCCTGTCTGGAAGAAGCTTTGGATTGCTTCAAGGAAGTTGGACTGCTGCCGTTCGTTACTGACCAAGAGCATTGGAATGAAGAGTTGCTGCTCCAATTCTATACCACACTTCACATCCGCGGGTATAGCAGAGATCCGAAGACTTGGATCCTGGAGTGGATGACTAGAAACGTTCATCACGAAGCCAAAGCCTTTGACATCATTGAGCTCACTGGTTTGCCCACTCCTGGCGATCTCTACGAGCATGGCTATCAGCTGCATAGTGAAGCTATTGAGAGCATCTTTCAGAAGTCTGAACCTAATATGAGTCAGATGCTCAGCATGATGAAGCCATTGCCCCAAGATGCTGCTTATCCCACGGAGTTCTTCGTTGAAGACCTTGAGTATCTGCCAAGAACCATCTATCACATCATCAGGCAAACTCTCTGGCCCATCAAAGGGCACTCTCCACATGCCAAGCTTGAGGGTGCAATGAAGACTTTGATCTTCTATATTCTTCATGGAAAATGCTTCAATGCACAGGACTTCTTCATTCGCCAACTTGCTGCATCAAGCTCTGATCTGTTTGGCTTGAAGTTCTACGCCCCATGGGTAATGCGGCTAATCAAACTTCACTCCGCTATCTCATATCAGCCATCTGCTCGCAATCATCGGATTTTTCTGCCTGATGTGGATATCTCTATTGAAGCCATCTATCCTGAGCCAGCCAAGGAACCTCTAAGTCTTCAGAATGCAGAGCATCAGAGTTTCTCTCAGAACACTGAAGGAGTTGAAGCAGTCACTCGTGTGTATCCTTTGGCTGCCACTACACGTGCACCACACCCTGCTTCCACTCAAGCCACTGATAGTACAACTGCTCCACGACCCAAGAAGCGCACTCGTGTTCTCAACGACCGAGAGCTTCTTGTGGCACTTCATCAGAAACAGGATAGGCATCATGATTGGCTGAAGCGTCAGATGCAAAGCCTCTTGGTGGATGTTAATCGCATTCGCAATCTTGCCACCAAGAATGCTTTCGTTGCCCATGAAACCTGTCGCCGCACATGGAAAGGGCTAACGATGATGTGTTCTGAAGATGATCTTCAAGAGGATGGCTTCACTGAGCGATTCAAGTTTGACTCCACACCTCCTCGAAGGGCTGTGCTGCTACGAACTCCATCCCTTGAAGACTCTGAGTTCTCTTCCTCTGCTGCAACTGTGACTGCCAGAGTTATCGAGGATGAAGACGATGCTACTTCACCGCCACCTCCTTCAGCATGCTTCGACTCTGCTCCAAGCTCTTCAGCACCGCCAAACACCACCAACGACCCTACTACTTCACCTACTCCTCGTGGGAACGAGTAGATGCTCTATGTCTTCAAACCTTTTTGGTCCTTACTGACAAAAGGGGGAGAAGCATATGAGGTTGATAGTCTTCAAGCGGGTCCATATGGGCGGGTGCTTTATATTTTGCTTCGTGCTTACAACTCTCGTTTTGCTACATTTGGTTCTTTGAGTTGTAACACTTAAACTCGATGGTCGTCTGCTACTTATCTGCCACCTTGTTTTGCGATGATAGATTCCGCATGTGCGACGATAAATTCCGCACTTAGATCATTTTGCAGACGTCCATTTTCCATTATGCATGTCATTATCTTCATATACTTTCACATGCATAGTGGATTGTCATCATAAGTTGAAGTGGATCTCCATAAGTACATCCTGCCATGTGCATTTGCATTCCAAAAGCAAATTACTTATATGCACATCTTCAGGGGGAGCCCTTGCAACTTATGAAGACAATTCCTTATCCTTTACAATTTCACAGATTATATTCCCCGTTGAAAACTTCAACTAGTTTGTCATCAATCACCAAAAAGGGGGAGATTGTAAGTGCATCTAGTGCCACCCCTAGTTGGTTTTGGAGTATTGATGACAAACCTAGTTGAGGGACTAATGTGTTTGTGAGAATTGTAGGATAACACAGGTAGAAGTCCCTCATTGATTCGGTTTTCCTACCAGAGATGACCCTAAAAAGGTATGAAGACATTGAAGTCAAAGGTGGTATATGAAGATATTCACATTGAAGACTATGACAAGAGAAGACACCACATGAAGCCTATGGAGCTCAAAGACTTAGATCTTTCGTAGTTCTCTGTCTTTTGTGTTGAGTCATAGGAACCACCGTACTGTTTAGTGGGGTCCAAGAGAACCAGTCAGAATGACTGAAGTGATGCCTAACCAAAAACCTATGTCTTAGAGTGAAGACTATGAGAGCGAATCTTGTCCAGAGACGGACAAGTCAGCTTTGCTTGCAGCCCAAGTAAAGTTGCCGTTTTAGTTTGAAATCTGACCGTTGGAACACGTGTCAGTTCCTTAGTGACCTAGGGTCATTTCGGACAAATCAGGTCGGGTTGCCAAGTGGCTATAATAGCCCACCCCCTACAACCATAAACGGTTGGCTGCTCAGATTCAGAGTACGGCTTTTGTCGTTTGAGAGCAACCCACCTCAAAGCCTTTGAGAGAGAATTCCTTGCGAGGATAAAGCCCTAACCACCCAGAGCCAAAGAGAATTAGGCATCACTTAAGTCTTCTTGTCTGTGTGATCTGAAGGCCTATTACACTTGAGGACTGTGCATCCTCCAGCCGGTTAGGCGTCGCGTTCTGAGCATCCAAGAGAAATTGTGGATTGCCGGTGAACGAAGTCTGTGAAGGTTTGGGAGTCTACCTTGAAGACTTACCAGAGTGATTGGGCGAGGTCTGTGTGACCTTAGCTCAAGGGGAATACGGTGAGGACTGGGTGTCCTGAGCGGCGTGTTCAGGACTGGGTGTCCGGGACTGTGTGTCCTAAGGTTTAAATACCTAGCCGCCCTAACCAGACGTACAATTGTCACAGCAACTGGAACTGGTCCAACAAATCATTGTCTTCAGCGAGTCACTGGTTCCATTTTCCCTTCCCTTTACTTACTGTTACTCCTTGTGAAGTCATTGTATGTTCGCACTATCTTTTGTCTTCACTGAGTGACTACATGTTCTGTGTGGCTTCATAATATCTTCCTACCTGATCCTTAATACATTGCTGCTATTAGTCATTGTGCTTTCACTCTATTGAATACTTGACTATGGCTTGCCTAGTGTAGTCTACCTTCCGCTGCAGGGTATTAGGTTTATTTCTATCGTTTGTCTTCATAACTCCCACATTTTGAAGACTTTCATAAAAATCACCTATTCACCCCCCTCTAGTCGATATAACGCACTTTCACCAAGTCTCCACTTGATCTCGTTGCAAAGCTTCATCTAATCATTGCAAGGCTTCAACCTTACTCTTTTCATCTTTCTTTTCGATTGATCATTCCTTTTGATTACCAGAGTTCTTCATGGAGGCTCTACATGATGGTTCATAAAGGATGTAATTTCTTCTCGAAGTTTT